>NW_027480450.1:5360000-5386000 GCF_051401765.1 Calliopsis andreniformis | reverse complement strand
TCTAAAACTATTAGGCTGTTTTGCTCTCTGATGCCCGTGGACCGAGAGAACGTAGAATAACGGAGCGATCGTGTCGCTCCGGAGCCCGAGCGAAAAAATTCTAAGTCCCCGTTCGTGTCGCTCCGGAGCCCGAGCGAAAAAATTCTAAGTCCCCGTTCGTGTCGCTCCGGAACCGAATGTCGACGGAACGAAATGACAACGGTAGATCCTTATTCCTGGTGCTCGTGGCTCTCTAAAACCATACACTTGTTCTCCTCTGTCTCTTACCTGTGTCGAGATAATCGAGAATCATGGAGCGTTCGTGTCGCTCCGGAACCGAAAGTCGTCGGTTCGAAACGAGAACGTTAGATCCATATTCCTGATCGTTGAGGCACTCTAAAACTATTAGGCTGTTTTGCTCTCTGATGCCCGTGGACCGAGAGAACGTAGAATAACGGAGCGATCGTGTCGCTCCGGAGCCCGAGCGAAAAAATTCTAAGTCCCCGTTCGTGTCGCTCCGGAGCCCGAGCGAAAAAATTCTAAGTCCCCGTTCGTGTCGCTCCGGAACCGAATGTCGACGGAACGAAATGACAACGGTAGATCCTTATTCCTGGTGCTCGTGGCTCTCTAAAACCATACACTTGTTCTCCTCTGTCTCTTACCTGTGTCGAGATAATCGAGAATCATGGAGCGTTCGTGTCGCTCCGGAACCGAAAGTCGTCGGTTCGAAACGAGAACGTTAGATCCATATTCCTGATCGTTGAGGCACTCTAAAACTATTAGGCTGTTTTGCTCTCTGATGCCCGTGGACCGAGAGAACGTAGAATAACGGAGCGATCGTGTCGCTCCGGAGCCCGAGCGAAAAAATTCTAAGTCCCCGTTCGTGTCGCTCCGGAGCCCGAGCGAAAAAATTCTAAGTCCCCGTTCGTGTCGCTCCGGAACCGAATGTCGACGGAACGAAATGACAACGGTAGATCCTTATTCCTGGTGCTCGTGGCTCTCTAAAACCATACACTTGTTCTCCTCTGTCTCTTACCTGTGTCGAGATAATCGAGAATCATGGAGCGTTCGTGTCGCTCCGGAACCGAAAGTCGTCGGTTCGAAACGAGAACGTTAGATCCATATTCCTGATCGTTGAGGCACTCTAAAACTATTAGGCTGTTTTGCTCTCTGATGCCCGTGGACCGAGAGAACGTAGAATAACGGAGCGATCGTGTCGCTCCGGAGCCCGAGCGAAAAAATTCTAAGTCCCCGTTCGTGTCGCTCCGGAGCCCGAGCGAAAAAATTCTAAGTCCCCGTTCGTGTCGCTCCGGAACCGAATGTCGACGGAACGAAATGACAACGGTAGATCCTTATTCCTGGTGCTCGTGGCTCTCTAAAACCATACACTTGTTCTCCTCTGTCTCTTACCTGTGTCGAGATAATCGAGAATCATGGAGCGTTCGTGTCGCTCCGGAACCGAAAGTCGTCGGTTCGAAACGAGAACGTTAGATCCATATTCCTGATCGTTGAGGCACTCTAAAACTATTAGGCTGTTTTGCTCTCTGATGCCCGTGGACCGAGAGAACGTAGAATAACGGAGCGATCGTGTCGCTCCGGAGCCCGAGCGAAAAAATTCTAAGTCCCCGTTCGTGTCGCTCCGGAGCCCGAGCGAAAAAATTCTAAGTCCCCGTTCGTGTCGCTCCGGAACCGAATGTCGACGGAACGAAATGGCAATGGTAGATCCTTATTCCTGGTGCTCGTGGCTCTCTAAAACCATACACTTGTTCTCCTCTGTCTCTTACCTGTGTCGAGATAATCGAGAATCATGGAGCGTTCGTGTCGCTCCGGAACCGAAAGTCGTCGGTTCGAAACGAGAACGTTAGATCCATATTCCTGATCGTTGAGGCACTCTAAAACTATTAGGCTGTTTTGCTCTCTGATGCCCGTGGACCGAGAGAACGTAGAATAACGGAGCGATCGTGTCGCTCCGGAGCCCGAGCGAAAAAATTCTAAGTCCCCGTTCGTGTCGCTCCGGAGCCCGAGCGAAAAAATTCTAAGTCCCCGTTCGTGTCGCTCCGGAACCGAATGTCGACGGAACGAAATGACAACGGTAGATCCTTATTCCTGGTGCTCGTGGCTCTCTAAAACCATACACTTGTTCTCCTCTGTCTCTTACCTGTGTCGAGATAATCGAGAATCATGGAGCGTTCGTGTCGCTCCGGAACCGAAAGTCGTCGGTTCGAAACGAGAACGTTAGATCCATATTCCTGATCGTTGAGGCACTCTAAAACTATTAGGCTGTTTTGCTCTCTGATGCCCGTGGACCGAGAGAACGTAGAATAACGGAGCGATCGTGTCGCTCCGGAGCCCGAGCGAAAAAATTCTAAGTCCCCGTTCGTGTCGCTCCGGAGCCCGAGCGAAAAAATTCTAAGTCCCCGTTCGTGTCGCTCCGGAACCGAATGTCGACGGAACGAAATGACAACGGTAGATCCTTATTCCTGGTGCTCGTGGCTCTCTAAAACCATACACTTGTTCTCCTCTGTCTCTTACCTGTGTCGAGATAATCGAGAATCATGGAGCGTTCGTGTCGCTCCGGAACCGAAAGTCGTCGGTTCGAAACGAGAACGTTAGATCCATATTCCTGATCGTTGAGGCACTCTAAAACTATTAGGCTGTTTTGCTCTCTGATGCCCGTGGACCGAGAGAACGTAGAATAACGGAGCGATCGTGTCGCTCCGGAGCCCGAGCGAAAAAATTCTAAGTCCCCGTTCGTGTCGCTCCGGAGCCCGAGCGAAAAAATTCTAAGTCCCCGTTCGTGTCGCTCCGGGACCGAATGTCGACGGAACGAAATGACAACGGTAGATCCTTATTCCTGGTGCTCGTGGCTCTCTAAAACCATACACTTGTTCTCCTCTGTCTCTTACCTGTGTCGAGATAATCGAGAATCATGGAGCGTTCGTGTCGCTCCGGAACCGAAAGTCGTCGGTTCGAAACGAGAACGTTAGATCCATATTCCTGATCGTTGAGGCACTCTAAAACTATTAGGCTGTTTTGCTCTCTGATGCCCGTGGACCGAGAGAACGTAGAATAACGGAGCGATCGTGTCGCTCCGGAGCCCGAGCGAAAAAATTCTAAGTCCCCGTTCGTGTCGCTCCGGAGCCCGAGCGAAAAAATTCTAAGTCCCCGTTCGTGTCGCTCCGGAACCGAATGTCGACGGAACGAAATGACAACGGTAGATCCTTATTCCTGGTGCTCGTGGCTCTCTAAAACCATACACTTGTTCTCCTCTGTCTCTTACCTGTGTCGAGATAATCGAGAATCATGGAGCGTTCGTGTCGCTCCGGAACCGAAAGTCGTCGGTTCGAAACGAGAACGTTAGATCCATATTCCTGATCGTTGAGGCACTCTAAAACTATTAGGCTGTTTTGCTCTCTGATGCCCGTGGACCGAGAGAACGTAGAATAACGGAGCGATCGTGTCGCTCCGGAGCCCGAGCGAAAAAATTCTAAGTCCCCGTTCGTGTCGCTCCGGAGCCCGAGCGAAAAAATTCTAAGTCCCCGTTCGTGTCGCTCCGGAACCGAATGTCGACGGAACGAAATGACAACGGTAGATCCTTATTCCTGGTGCTCGTGGCTCTCTAAAACCATACACTTGTTCTCCTCTGTCTCTTACCTGTGTCGAGATAATCGAGAATCATGGAGCGTTCGTGTCGCTCCGGAACCGAAAGTCGTCGGTTCGAAACGAGAACGTTAGATCCATATTCCTGATCGTTGAGGCACTCTAAAACTATTAGGCTGTTTTGCTCTCTGATGCCCGTGGACCGAGAGAACGTAGAATAACGGAGCGATCGTGTCGCTCCGGAGCCCGAGCGAAAAAATTCTAAGTCCCCGTTCGTGTCGCTCCGGAGCCCGAGCGAAAAAATTCTAAGTCCCCGTTCGTGTCGCTCCGGAACCGAATGTCGACGGAACGAAATGACAACGGTAGATCCTTATTCCTGGTGCTCGTGGCTCTCTAAAACCATACACTTGTTCTCCTCTGTCTCTTACCTGTGTCGAGATAATCGAGAATCATGGAGCGTTCGTGTCGCTCCGGAACCGAAAGTCGTCGGTTCGAAACGAGAACGTTAGATCCATATTCCTGATCGTTGAGGCACTCTAAAACTATTAGGCTGTTTTGCTCTCTGATGCCCGTGGACCGAGAGAACGTAGAATAACGGAGCGATCGTGTCGCTCCGGAGCCCGAGCGAAAAAATTCTAAGTCCCCGTTCGTGTCGCTCCGGAGCCCGAGCGAAAAAATTCTAAGTCCCCGTTCGTGTCGCTCCGGAACCGAATGTCGACGGAACGAAATGACAACGGTAGATCCTTATTCGTGGTGCTCGTGGCTCTCTAAAACCATACACTTGTTCTCCTCTGTCTCTTACCTGTGTCGAGATAATCGAGAATCATGGAGCGTTCGTGTCGCTCCGGAACCGAAAGTCGTCGGTTCGAAACGAGAACGTTAGATCCATATTCCTGATCGTTGAGGCACTCTAAAACTATTAGGCTGTTTTGCTCTCTGATGCCCGTGGACCGAGAGAACGTAGAATAACGGAGCGATCGTGTCGCTCCGGAGCCCGAGCGAAAAAATTCTAAGTCCCCGTTCGTGTCGCTCCGGAGCCCGAGCGAAAAAATTCTAAGTCCCCGTTCGTGTCGCTCCGGAACCGAATGTCGACGGAACGAAATGACAACGGTAGATCCTTATTCCTGGTGCTCGTGGCTCTCTAAAACCATACACTTGTTCTCCTCTGTCTCTTACCTGTGTCGAGATAATCGAGAATCATGGAGCGTTCGTGTCGCTCCGGAACCGAAAGTCGTCGGTTCGAAACGAGAACGTTAGATCCATATTCCTGATCGTTGAGGCACTCTAAAACTATTAGGCTGTTTTGCTCTCTGATGCCCGTGGACCGAGAGAACGTAGAATAACGGAGCGATCGTGTCGCTCCGGAGCCCGAGCGAAAAAATTCTAAGTCCCCGTTCGTGTCGCTCCGGAGCCCGAGCGAAAAAATTCTAAGTCCCCGTTCGTGTCGCTCCGGAACCGAATGTCGACGGAACGAAATGACAACGGTAGATCCTTATTCCTGGTGCTCGTGGCTCTCTAAAACCATACACTTGTTCTCCTCTGTCTCTTACCTGTGTCGAGATAATCGAGAATCATGGAGCGTTCGTGTCGCTCCGGAACCGAAAGTCGTCGGTTCGAAACGAGAACGTTAGATCCATATTCCTGATCGTTGAGGCACTCTAAAACTATTAGGCTGTTTTGCTCTCTGATGCCCGTGGACCGAGAGAACGTAGAATAACGGAGCGATCGTGTCGCTCCGGAGCCCGAGCGAAAAAATTCTAAGTCCCCGTTCGTGTCGCTCCGGAGCCCGAGCGAAAAAATTCTAAGTCCCCGTTCGTGTCGCTCCGGAACCGAATGTCGACGGAACGAAATGACAACGGTAGATCCTTATTCCTGGTGCTCGTGGCTCTCTAAAACCATACACTTGTTCTCCTCTGTCTCTTACCTGTGTCGAGATAATCGAGAATCATGGAGCGTTCGTGTCGCTCCGGAACCGAAAGTCGTCGGTTCGAAACGAGAACGTTAGATCCATATTCCTGATCGTTGAGGCACTCTAAAACTATTAGGCTGTTTTGCTCTCTGATGCCCGTGGACCGAGAGAACGTAGAATAACGGAGCGATCGTGTCGCTCCGGAGCCCGAGCGAAAAAATTCTAAGTCCCCGTTCGTGTCGCTCCGGAGCCCGAGCGAAAAAATTCTAAGTCCCCGTTCGTGTCGCTCCGGAACCGAATGTCGACGGAACGAAATGACAACGGTAGATCCTTATTCCTGGTGCTCGTGGCTCTCTAAAACCATACACTTGTTCTCCTCTGTCTCTTACCTGTGTCGAGATAATCGAGAATCATGGAGCGTTCGTGTCGCTCCGGAACCGAAAGTCGTCGGTTCGAAACGAGAACGTTAGATCCATATTCCTGATCGTTGAGGCACTCTAAAACTATTAGGCTGTTTTGCTCTCTGATGCCCGTGGACCGAGAGAACGTAGAATAACGGAGCGATCGTGTCGCTCCGGAGCCCGAGCGAAAAAATTCTAAGTCCCCGTTCGTGTCGCTCCGGAGCCCGAGCGAAAAAATTCTAAGTCCCCGTTCGTGTCGCTCCGGAACCGAATGTCGACGGAACGAAATGACAACGGTAGATCCTTATTCCTGGTGCTCGTGGCTCTCTAAAACCATACACTTGTTCTCCTCTGTCTCTTACCTGTGTCGAGATAATCGAGAATCATGGAGCGTTCGTGTCGCTCCGGAACCGAAAGTCGTCGGTTCGAAACGAGAACGTTAGATCCATATTCCTGATCGTTGAGGCACTCTAAAACTATTAGGCTGTTTTGCTCTCTGATGCCCGTGGACCGAGAGAACGTAGAATAACGGAGCGATCGTGTCGCTCCGGAGCCCGAGCGAAAAAATTCTAAGTCCCCGTTCGTGTCGCTCCGGAGCCCGAGCGAAAAAATTCTAAGTCCCCGTTCGTGTCGCTCCGGAACCGAATGTCGACGGAACGAAATGACAACGGTAGATCCTTATTCCTGGTGCTCGTGGCTCTCTAAAACCATACACTTGTTCTCCTCTGTCTCTTACCTGTGTCGAGATAATCGAGAATCATGGAGCGTTCGTGTCGCTCCGGAACCGAAAGTCGTCGGTTCGAAACGAGAACGTTAGATCCATATTCCTGATCGTTGAGGCACTCTAAAACTATTAGGCTGTTTTGCTCTCTGATGCCCGTGGACCGAGAGAACGTAGAATAACGGAGCGATCGTGTCGCTCCGGAGCCCGAGCGAAAAAATTCTAAGTCCCCGTTCGTGTCGCTCCGGAGCCCGAGCGAAAAAATTCTAAGTCCCCGTTCGTGTCGCTCCGGAACCGAATGTCGACGGAACGAAATGACAACGGTAGATCCTTATTCCTGGTGCTCGTGGCTCTCTAAAACCATACACTTGTTCTCCTCTGTCTCTTACCTGTGTCGAGATAATCGAGAATCATGGAGCGTTCGTGTCGCTCCGGAACCGAAAGTCGTCGGTTCGAAACGAGAACGTTAGATCCATATTCCTGATCGTTGAGGCACTCTAAAACTATTAGGCTGTTTTGCTCTCTGATGCCCGTGGACCGAGAGAACGTAGAATAACGGAGCGATCGTGTCGCTCCGGAGCCCGAGCGAAAAAATTCTAAGTCCCCGTTCGTGTCGCTCCGGAGCCCGAGCGAAAAAATTCTAAGTCCCCGTTCGTGTCGCTCCGGAACCGAATGTCGACGGAACGAAATGACAACGGTAGATCCTTATTCCTGGTGCTCGTGGCTCTCTAAAACCATACACTTGTTCTCCTCTGTCTCTTACCTGTGTCGAGATAATCGAGAATCATGGAGCGTTCGTGTCGCTCCGGAACCGAAAGTCGTCGGTTCGAAACGAGAACGTTAGATCCATATTCCTGATCGTTGAGGCACTCTAAAACTATTAGGCTGTTTTGCTCTCTGATGCCCGTGGACCGAGAGAACGTAGAATAACGGAGCGATCGTGTCGCTCCGGAGCCCGAGCGAAAAAATTCTAAGTCCCCGTTCGTGTCGCTCCGGAGCCCGAGCGAAAAAATTCTAAGTCCCCGTTCGTGTCGCTCCGGAACCGAATGTCGACGGAACGAAATGACAACGGTAGATCCTTATTCCTGGTGCTCGTGGCTCTCTAAAACCATACACTTGTTCTCCTCTGTCTCTTACCTGTGTCGAGATAATCGAGAATCATGGAGCGTTCGTGTCGCTCCGGAACCGAAAGTCGTCGGTTCGAAACGAGAACGTTAGATCCATATTCCTGATCGTTGAGGCACTCTAAAACTATTAGGCTGTTTTGCTCTCTGATGCCCGTGGACCGAGAGAACGTAGAATAACGGAGCGATCGTGTCGCTCCGGAGCCCGAGCGAAAAAATTCTAAGTCCCCGTTCGTGTCGCTCCGGAGCCCGAGCGAAAAAATTCTAAGTCCCCGTTCGTGTCGCTCCGGAACCGAATGTCGACGGAACGAAATGACAACGGTAGATCCTTATTCCTGGTGCTCGTGGCTCTCTAAAACCATACACTTGTTCTCCTCTGTCTCTTACCTGTGTCGAGATAATCGAGAATCATGGAGCGTTCGTGTCGCTCCGGAACCGAAAGTCGTCGGTTCGAAACGAGAACGTTAGATCCATATTCCTGATCGTTGAGGCACTCTAAAACTATTAGGCTGTTTTGCTCTCTGATGCCCGTGGACCGAGAGAACGTAGAATAACGGAGCGATCGTGTCGCTCCGGAGCCCGAGCGAAAAAATTCTAAGTCCCCGTTCGTGTCGCTCCGGAGCCCGAGCGAAAAAATTCTAAGTCCCCGTTCGTGTCGCTCCGGAACCGAATGTCGACGGAACGAAATGACAACGGTAGATCCTTATTCCTGGTGCTCGTGGCTCTCTAAAACCATACACTTGTTCTCCTCTGTCTCTTACCTGTGTCGAGATAATCGAGAATCATGGAGCGTTCGTGTCGCTCCGGAACCGAAAGTCGTCGGTTCGAAACGAGAACGTTAGATCCATATTCCTGATCGTTGAGGCACTCTAAAACTATTAGGCTGTTTTGCTCTCTGATGCCCGTGGACCGAGAGAACGTAGAATAACGGAGCGATCGTGTCGCTCCGGAGCCCGAGCGAAAAAATTCTAAGTCCCCGTTCGTGTCGCTCCGGAGCCCGAGCGAAAAAATTCTAAGTCCCCGTTCGTGTCGCTCCGGAACCGAATGTCGACGGAACGAAATGACAACGGTAGATCCTTATTCCTGGTGCTCGTGGCTCTCTAAAACCATACACTTGTTCTCCTCTGTCTCTTACCTGTGTCGAGATAATCGAGAATCATGGAGCGTTCGTGTCGCTCCGGAACCGAAAGTCGTCGGTTCGAAACGAGAACGTTAGATCCATATTCCTGATCGTTGAGGCACTCTAAAACTATTAGGCTGTTTTGCTCTCTGATGCCCGTGGACCGAGAGAACGTAGAATAACGGAGCGATCGTGTCGCTCCGGAGCCCGAGCGAAAAAATTCTAAGTCCCCGTTCGTGTCGCTCCGGAGCCCGAGCGAAAAAATTCTAAGTCCCCGTTCGTGTCGCTCCGGAACCGAATGTCGACGGAACGAAATGACAACGGTAGATCCTTATTCCTGGTGCTCGTGGCTCTCTAAAACCATACACTTGTTCTCCTCTGTCTCTTACCTGTGTCGAGATAATCGAGAATCATGGAGCGTTCGTGTCGCTCCGGAACCGAAAGTCGTCGGTTCGAAACGAGAACGTTAGATCCATATTCCTGATCGTTGAGGCACTCTAAAACTATTAGGCTGTTTTGCTCTCTGATGCCCGTGGACCGAGAGAACGTAGAATAACGGAGCGATCGTGTCGCTCCGGAGCCCGAGCGAAAAAATTCTAAGTCCCCGTTCGTGTCGCTCCGGAGCCCGAGCGAAAAAATTCTAAGTCCCCGTTCGTGTCGCTCCGGAACCGAATGTCGACGGAACGAAATGACAACGGTAGATCCTTATTCCTGGTGCTCGTGGCTCTCTAAAACCATACACTTGTTCTCCTCTGTCTCTTACCTGTGTCGAGATAATCGAGAATCATGGAGCGTTCGTGTCGCTCCGGAACCGAAAGTCGTCGGTTCGAAACGAGAACGTTAGATCCATATTCCTGATCGTTGAGGCACTCTAAAACTATTAGGCTGTTTTGCTCTCTGATGCCCGTGGACCGAGAGAACGTAGAATAACGGAGCGATCGTGTCGCTCCGGAGCCCGAGCGAAAAAATTCTAAGTCCCCGTTCGTGTCGCTCCGGAGCCCGAGCGAAAAAATTCTAAGTCCCCGTTCGTGTCGCTCCGGAACCGAATGTCGACGGAACGAAATGACAACGGTAGATCCTTATTCCTGGTGCTCGTGGCTCTCTAAAACCATACACTTGTTCTCCTCTGTCTCTTACCTGTGTCGAGATAATCGAGAATCATGGAGCGTTCGTGTCGCTCCGGAACCGAAAGTCGTCGGTTCGAAACGAGAACGTTAGATCCATATTCCTGATCGTTGAGGCACTCTAAAACTATTAGGCTGTTTTGCTCTCTGATGCCCGTGGACCGAGAGAACGTAGAATAACGGAGCGATCGTGTCGCTCCGGAGCCCGAGCGAAAAAATTCTAAGTCCCCGTTCGTGTCGCTCCGGAGCCCGAGCGAAAAAATTCTAAGTCCCCGTTCGTGTCGCTCCGGAACCGAATGTCGACGGAACGAAATGACAACGGTAGATCCTTATTCCTGGTGCTCGTGGCTCTCTAAAACCATACACTTGTTCTCCTCTGTCTCTTACCTGTGTCGAGATAATCGAGAATCATGGAGCGTTCGTGTCGCTCCGGAACCGAAAGTCGTCGGTTCGAAACGAGAACGTTAGATCCATATTCCTGATCGTTGAGGCACTCTAAAACTATTAGGCTGTTTTGCTCTCTGATGCCCGTGGACCGAGAGAACGTAGAATAACGGAGCGATCGTGTCGCTCCGGAGCCCGAGCGAAAAAATTCTAAGTCCCCGTTCGTGTCGCTCCGGAGCCCGAGCGAAAAAATTCTAAGTCCCCGTTCGTGTCGCTCCGGAACCGAATGTCGACGGAACGAAATGACAACGGTAGATCCTTATTCCTGGTGCTCGTGGCTCTCTAAAACCATACACTTGTTCTCCTCTGTCTCTTACCTGTGTCGAGATAATCGAGAATCATGGAGCGTTCGTGTCGCTCCGGAACCGAAAGTCGTCGGTTCGAAACGAGAACGTTAGATCCATATTCCTGATCGTTGAGGCACTCTAAAACTATTAGGCTGTTTTGCTCTCTGATGCCCGTGGACCGAGAGAACGTAGAATAACGGAGCGATCGTGTCGCTCCGGAGCCCGAGCGAAAAAATTCTAAGTCCCCGTTCGTGTCGCTCCGGAGCCCGAGCGAAAAAATTCTAAGTCCCCGTTCGTGTCGCTCCGGAACCGAATGTCGACGGAACGAAATGACAACGGTAGATCCTTATTCCTGGTGCTCGTGGCTCTCTAAAACCATACACTTGTTCTCCTCTGTCTCTTACCTGTGTCGAGATAATCGAGAATCATGGAGCGTTCGTGTCGCTCCGGAACCGAAAGTCGTCGGTTCGAAACGAGAACGTTAGATCCATATTCCTGATCGTTGAGGCACTCTAAAACTATTAGGCTGTTTTGCTCTCTGATGCCCGTGGACCGAGAGAACGTAGAATAACGGAGCGATCGTGTCGCTCCGGAGCCCGAGCGAAAAAATTCTAAGTCCCCGTTCGTGTCGCTCCGGAGCCCGAGCGAAAAAATTCTAAGTCCCCGTTCGTGTCGCTCCGGAACCGAATGTCGACGGAACGAAATGACAACGGTAGATCCTTATTCCTGGTGCTCGTGGCTCTCTAAAACCATACACTTGTTCTCCTCTGTCTCTTACCTGTGTCGAGATAATCGAGAATCATGGAGCGTTCGTGTCGCTCCGGAACCGAAAGTCGTCGGTTCGAAACGAGAACGTTAGATCCATATTCCTGATCGTTGAGGCACTCTAAAACTATTAGGCTGTTTTGCTCTCTGATGCCCGTGGACCGAGAGAACGTAGAATAACGGAGCGATCGTGTCGCTCCGGAGCCCGAGCGAAAAAATTCTAAGTCCCCGTTCGTGTCGCTCCGGAGCCCGAGCGAAAAAATTCTAAGTCCCCGTTCGTGTCGCTCCGGAACCGAATGTCGACGGAACGAAATGACAACGGTAGATCCTTATTCCTGGTGCTCGTGGCTCTCTAAAACCATACACTTGTTCTCCTCTGTCTCTTACCTGTGTCGAGATAATCGAGAATCATGGAGCGTTCGTGTCGCTCCGGAACCGAAAGTCGTCGGTTCGAAACGAGAACGTTAGATCCATATTCCTGATCGTTGAGGCACTCTAAAACTATTAGGCTGTTTTGCTCTCTGATGCCCGTGGACCGAGAGAACGTAGAATAACGGAGCGATCGTGTCGCTCCGGAGCCCGAGCGAAAAAATTCTAAGTCCCCGTTCGTGTCGCTCCGGAGCCCGAGCGAAAAAATTCTAAGTCCCCGTTCGTGTCGCTCCGGAACCGAATGTCGACGGAACGAAATGACAACGGTAGATCCTTATTCCTGGTGCTCGTGGCTCTCTAAAACCATACACTTGTTCTCCTCTGTCTCTTACCTGTGTCGAGATAATCGAGAATCATGGAGCGTTCGTGTCGCTCCGGAACCGAAAGTCGTCGGTTCGAAACGAGAACGTTAGATCCATATTCCTGATCGTTGAGGCACTCTAAAACTATTAGGCTGTTTTGCTCTCTGATGCCCGTGGACCGAGAGAACGTAGAATAACGGAGCGATCGTGTCGCTCCGGAGCCCGAGCGAAAAAATTCTAAGTCCCCGTTCGTGTCGCTCCGGAGCCCGAGCGAAAAAATTCTAAGTCCCCGTTCGTGTCGCTCCGGAACCGAATGTCGACGGAACGAAATGACAACGGTAGATCCTTATTCCTGGTGCTCGTGGCTCTCTAAAACCATACACTTGTTCTCCTCTGTCTCTTACCTGTGTCGAGATAATCGAGAATCATGGAGCGTTCGTGTCGCTCCGGAACCGAAAGTCGTCGGTTCGAAACGAGAACGTTAGATCCATATTCCTGATCGTTGAGGCACTCTAAAACTATTAGGCTGTTTTGCTCTCTGATGCCCGTGGACCGAGAGAACGTAGAATAACGGAGCGATCGTGTCGCTCCGGAGCCCGAGCGAAAAAATTCTAAGTCCCCGTTCGTGTCGCTCCGGAGCCCGAGCGAAAAAATTCTAAGTCCCCGTTCGTGTCGCTCCGGAACCGAATGTCGACGGAACGAAATGACAACGGTAGATCCTTATTCCTGGTGCTCGTGGCTCTCTAAAACCATACACTTGTTCTCCTCTGTCTCTTACCTGTGTCGAGATAATCGAGAATCATGGAGCGTTCGTGTCGCTCCGGAACCGAAAGTCGTCGGTTCGAAACGAGAACGTTAGATCCATATTCCTGATCGTTGAGGCACTCTAAAACTATTAGGCTGTTTTGCTCTCTGATGCCCGTGGACCGAGAGAACGTAGAATAACGGAGCGATCGTGTCGCTCCGGAGCCCGAGCGAAAAAATTCTAAGTCCCCGTTCGTGTCGCTCCGGAGCCCGAGCGAAAAAATTCTAAGTCCCCGTTCGTGTCGCTCCGGAACCGAATGTCGACGGAACGAAATGACAACGGTAGATCCTTATTCCTGGTGCTCGTGGCTCTCTAAAACCATACACTTGTTCTCCTCTGTCTCTTACCTGTGTCGAGATAATCGAGAATCATGGAGCGTTCGTGTCGCTCCGGAACCGAAAGTCGTCGGTTCGAAACGAGAACGTTAGATCCATATTCCTGATCGTTGAGGCACTCTAAAACTATTAGGCTGTTTTGCTCTCTGATGCCCGTGGACCGAGAGAACGTAGAATAACGGAGCGATCGTGTCGCTCCGGAGCCCGAGCGAAAAAATTCTAAGTCCCCGTTCGTGTCGCTCCGGAGCCCGAGCGAAAAAATTCTAAGTCCCCGTTCGTGTCGCTCCGGAACCGAATGTCGACGGAACGAAATGACAACGGTAGATCCTTATTCCTGGTGCTCGTGGCTCTCTAAAACCATACACTTGTTCTCCTCTGTCTCTTACCTGTGTCGAGATAATCGAGAATCATGGAGCGTTCGTGTCGCTCCGGAACCGAAAGTCGTCGGTTCGAAACGAGAACGTTAGATCCATATTCCTGATCGTTGAGGCACTCTAAAACTATTAGGCTGTTTTGCTCTCTGATGCCCGTGGACCGAGAGAACGTAGAATAACGGAGCGATCGTGTCGCTCCGGAGCCCGAGCGAAAAAATTCTAAGTCCCCGTTCGTGTCGCTCCGGAGCCCGAGCGAAAAAATTCTAAGTCCCCGTTCGTGTCGCTCCGGAACCGAATGTCGACGGAACGAAATGACAACGGTAGATCCTTATTCCTGGTGCTCGTGGCTCTCTAAAACCATACACTTGTTCTCCTCTGTCTCTTACCTGTGTCGAGATAATCGAGAATCATGGAGCGTTCGTGTCGCTCCGGAACCGAAAGTCGTCGGTTCGAAACGAGAACGTTAGATCCATATTCCTGATCGTTGAGGCACTCTAAAACTATTAGGCTGTTTTGCTCTCTGATGCCCGTGGACCGAGAGAACGTAGAATAACGGAGCGATCGTGTCGCTCCGGAGCCCGAGCGAAAAAATTCTAAGTCCCCGTTCGTGTCGCTCCGGAGCCCGAGCGAAAAAATTCTAAGTCCCCGTTCGTGTCGCTCCGGAACCGAATGTCGACGGAACGAAATGACAACGGTAGATCCTTATTCCTGGTGCTCGTGGCTCTCTAAAACCATACACTTGTTCTCCTCTGTCTCTTACCTGTGTCGAGATAATCGAGAATCATGGAGCGTTCGTGTCGCTCCGGAACCGAAAGTCGTCGGTTCGAAACGAGAACGTTAGATCCATATTCCTGATCGTTGAGGCACTCTAAAACTATTAGGCTGTTTTGCTCTCTGATGCCCGTGGACCGAGAGAACGTAGAATAACGGAGCGATCGTGTCGCTCCGGAGCCCGAGCGAAAAAATTCTAAGTCCCCGTTCGTGTCGCTCCGGAGCCCGAGCGAAAAAATTCTAAGTCCCCGTTCGTGTCGCTCCGGAACCGAATGTCGACGGAACGAAATGACAACGGTAGATCCTTATTCCTGGTGCTCGTGGCTCTCTAAAACCATACACTTGTTCTCCTCTGTCTCTTACCTGTGTCGAGATAATCGAGAATCATGGAGCGTTCGTGTCGCTCCGGAACCGAAAGTCGTCGGTTCGAAACGAGAACGTTAGATCCATATTCCTGATCGTTGAGGCACTCTAAAACTATTAGGCTGTTTTGCTCTCTGATGCCCGTGGACCGAGAGAACGTAGAATAACGGAGCGATCGTGTCGCTCCGGAGCCCGAGCGAAAAAATTCTAAGTCCCCGTTCGTGTCGCTCCGGAGCCCGAGCGAAAAAATTCTAAGTCCCCGTTCGTGTCGCTCCGGAACCGAATGTCGACGGAACGAAATGACAACGGTAGATCCTTATTCCTGGTGCTCGTGGCTCTCTAAAACCATACACTTGTTCTCCTCTGTCTCTTACCTGTGTCGAGATAATCGAGAATCATGGAGCGTTCGTGTCGCTCCGGAACCGAAAGTCGTCGGTTCGAAACGAGAACGTTAGATCCATATTCCTGATCGTTGAGGCACTCTAAAACTATTAGGCTGTTTTGCTCTCTGATGCCCGTGGACCGAGAGAACGTAGAATAACGGAGCGATCGTGTCGCTCCGGAGCCCGAGCGAAAAAATTCTAAGTCCCCGTTCGTGTCGCTCCGGAGCCCGAGCGAAAAAATTCTAAGTCCCCGTTCGTGTCGCTCCGGAACCGAATGTCGACGGAACGAAATGACAACGGTAGATCCTTATTCCTGGTGCTCGTGGCTCTCTAAAACCATACACTTGTTCTCCTCTGTCTCTTACCTGTGTCGAGATAATCGAGAATCATGGAGCGTTCGTGTCGCTCCGGAACCGAAAGTCGTCGGTTCGAAACGAGAACGTTAGATCCATATTCCTGATCGTTGAGGCACTCTAAAACTATTAGGCTGTTTTGCTCTCTGATGCCCGTGGACCGAGAGAACGTAGAATAACGGAGCGATCGTGTCGCTCCGGAGCCCGAGCGAAAAAATTCTAAGTCCCCGTTCGTGTCGCTCCGGAGCCCGAGCGAAAAAATTCTAAGTCCCCGTTCGTGTCGCTCCGGAACCGAATGTCGACGGAACGAAATGACAACGGTAGATCCTTATTCCTGGTGCTCGTGGCTCTCTAAAACCATACACTTGTTCTCCTCTGTCTCTTACCTGTGTCGAGATAATCGAGAATCATGGAGCGTTCGTGTCGCTCCGGAACCGAAAGTCGTCGGTTCGAAACGAGAACGTTAGATCCATATTCCTGATCGTTGAGGCACTCTAAAACTATTAGGCTGTTTTGCTCTCTGATGCCCGTGGACCGAGAGAACGTAGAATAACGGAGCGATCGTGTCGCTCCGGAGCCCGAGCGAAAAAATTCTAAGTCCCCGTTCGTGTCGCTCCGGAGCCCGAGCGAAAAAATTCTAAGTCCCCGTTCGTGTCGCTCCGGAACCGAATGTCGACGGAACGAAATGACAACGGTAGATCCTTATTCCTGGTGCTCGTGGCTCTCTAAAACCATACACTTGTTCTCCTCTGTCTCTTACCTGTGTCGAGATAATCGAGAATCATGGAGCGTTCGTGTCGCTCCGGAACCGAAAGTCGTCGGTTCGAAACGAGAACGTTAGATCCATATTCCTGATCGTTGAGGCACTCTAAAACTATTAGGCTGTTTTGCTCTCTGATGCCCGTGGACCGAGAGAACGTAGAATAACGGAGCGATCGTGTCGCTCCGGAGCCCGAGCGAAAAAATTCTAAGTCCCCGTTCGTGTCGCTCCGGAGCCCGAGCGAAAAAATTCTAAGTCCCCGTTCGTGTCGCTCCGGAACCGAATGTCGACGGAACGAAATGACAACGGTAGATCCTTATTCCTGGTGCTCGTGGCTCTCTAAAACCATACACTTGTTCTCCTCTGTCTCTTACCTGTGTCGAGATAATCGAGAATCATGGAGCGTTCGTGTCGCTCCGGAACCGAAAGTCGTCGGTTCGAAACGAGAACGTTAGATCCATATTCCTGATCGTTGAGGCACTCTAAAACTATTAGGCTGTTTTGCTCTCTGATGCCCGTGGACCGAGAGAACGTAGAATAACGGAGCGATCGTGTCGCTCCGGAGCCCGAGCGAAAAAATTCTAAGTCCCCGTTCGTGTCGCTCCGGAGCCCGAGCGAAAAAATTCTAAGTCCCCGTTCGTGTCGCTCCGGAACCGAATGTCGACGGAACGAAATGACAACGGTAGATCCTTATTCCTGGTGCTCGTGGCTCTCTAAAACCATACACTTGTTCTCCTCTGTCTCTTACCTGTGTCGAGATAATCGAGAATCATGGAGCGTTCGTGTCGCTCCGGAACCGAAAGTCGTCGGTTCGAAACGAGAACGTTAGATCCATATTCCTGATCGTTGAGGCACTCTAAAACTATTAGGCTGTTTTGCTCTCTGATGCCCGTGGACCGAGAGAACGTAGAATAACGGAGCGATCGTGTCGCTCCGGAGCCCGAGCGAAAAAATTCTAAGTCCCCGTTCGTGTCGCTCCGGAGCCCGAGCGAAAAAATTCTAAGTCCCCGTTCGTGTCGCTCCGGAACCGAATGTCGACGGAACGAAATGACAACGGTAGATCCTTATTCCTGGTGCTCGTGGCTCTCTAAAACCATACACTTGTTCTCCTCTGTCTCTTACCTGTGTCGAGATAATCGAGAATCATGGAGCGTTCGTGTCGCTCCGGAACCGAAAGTCGTCGGTTCGAAACGAGAACGTTAGATCCATATTCCTGATCGTTGAGGCACTCTAAAACTATTAGGCTGTTTTGCTCTCTGATGCCCGTGGACCGAGAGAACGTAGAATAACGGAGCGATCGTGTCGCTCCGGAGCCCGAGCGAAAAAATTCTAAGTCCCCGTTCGTGTCGCTCCGGAGCCCGAGCGAAAAAATTCTAAGTCCCCGTTCGTGTCGCTCCGGAACCGAATGTCGACGGAACGAAATGACAACGGTAGATCCTTATTCCTGGTGCTCGTGGCTCTCTAAAACCATACACTTGTTCTCCTCTGTCTCTTACCTGTGTCGAGATAATCGAGAATCATGGAGCGTTCGTGTCGCTCCGGAACCGAAAGTCGTCGGTTCGAAACGAGAACGTTAGATCCATATTCCTGATCGTTGAGGCACTCTAAAACTATTAGGCTGTTTTGCTCTCTGATGCCCGTGGACCGAGAGAACGTAGAATAACGGAGCGATCGTGTCGCTCCGGAGCCCGAGCGAAAAAATTCTAAGTCCCCGTTCGTGTCGCTCCGGAGCCCGAGCGAAAAAATTCTAAGTCCCCGTTCGTGTCGCTCCGGAACCGAATGTCGACGGAACGAAATGACAACGGTAGATCCTTATTCCTGGTGCTCGTGGCTCTCTAAAACCATACACTTGTTCTCCTCTGTCTCTTACCTGTGTCGAGATAATCGAGAATCATGGAGCGTTCGTGTCGCTCCGGAACCGAAAGTCGTCGGTTCGAAACGAGAACGTTAGATCCATATTCCTGATCGTTGAGGCACTCTAAAACTATTAGGCTGTTTTGCTCTCTGATGCCCGTGGACCGAGAGAACGTAGAATAACGGAGCGATCGTGTCGCTCCGGAGCCCGAGCGAAAAAATTCTAAGTCCCCGTTCGTGTCGCTCCGGAGCCCGAGCGAAAAAATTCTAAGTCCCCGTTCGTGTCGCTCCGGAACCGAATGTCGACGGAACGAAATGACAACGGTAGATCCTTATTCCTGGTGCTCGTGGCTCTCTAAAACCATACACTTGTTCTCCTCTGTCTCTTACCTGTGTCGAGATAATCGAGAATCATGGAGCGTTCGTGTCGCTCCGGAACCGAAAGTCGTCGGTTCGAAACGAGAACGTTAGATCCATATTCCTGATCGTTGAGGCACTCTAAAACTATTAGGCTGTTTTGCTCTCTGATGCCCGTGGACCGAGAGAACGTAGAATAACGGAGCGATCGTGTCGCTCCGGAGCCCGAGCGAAAAAATTCTAAGTCCCCGTTCGTGTCGCTCCGGAGCCCGAGCGAAAAAATTCTAAGTCCCCGTTCGTGTCGCTCCGGAACCGAATGTCGACGGAACGAAATGACAACGGTAGATCCTTATTCCTGGTGCTCGTGGCTCTCTAAAACCATACACTTGTTCTCCTCTGTCTCTTACCTGTGTCGAGATAATCGAGAATCATGGAGCGTTCGTGTCGCTCCGGAACCGAAAGTCGTCGGTTCGAAACGAGAACGTTAGATCCATATTCCTGATCGTTGAGGCACTCTAAAACTATTAGGCTGTTTTGCTCTCTGATGCCCGTGGACCGAGAGAACGTAGAATAACGGAGCGATCGTGTCGCTCCGGAGCCCGAGCGAAAAAATTCTAAGTCCCCGTTCGTGTCGCTCCGGAGCCTGAGCGAAAAAATTCTAAGTCCCCGTTCGTGTCGCTCCGGAACCGAATGTCGACGGAACGAAATGACAACGGTAGATCCTTATTCCTGGTGCTCGTGGCTCTCTAAAACCATACACTTGTTCTCCTCTGTCTCTTACCTGTGTCGAGATAATCGAGAATCATGGAGCGTTCGTGTCGCTCCGGAACCGAAAGTCGTCGGTTCGAAACGAGAACGTTAGATCCATATTCCTGATCGTTGAGGCACTCTAAAACTATTAGGCTGTTTTGCTCTCTGATGCCCGTGGACCGAGAGAACGTAGAATAACGGAGCGATCGTGTCGCTCCGGAGCCCGAGCGAAAAAATTCTAAGTCCCCGTTCGTGTCGCTCCGGAGCCCGAGCGAAAAAATTCTAAGTCCCCGTTCGTGTCGCTCCGGAACCGAATGTCGACGGAACGAAATGACAACGGTAGATCCTTATTCCTGGTGCTCGTGGCTCTCTAAAACCATACACTTGTTCTCCTCTGTCTCTTACCTGTGTCGAGATAATCGAGAATCATGGAGCGTTCGTGTCGCTCCGGAACCGAAAGTCGTCGGTTCGAAACGAGAACGTTAGATCCATATTCCTGATCGTTGAGGCACTCTAAAACTATTAGGCTGTTTTGCTCTCTGATGCCCGTGGACCGAGAGAACGTAGAATAACGGAGCGATCGTGTCGCTCCGGAGCCCGAGCGAAAAAATTCTAAGTCCCCGTTCGTGTCGCTCCGGAGCCCGAGCGAAAAAATTCTAAGTCCCCGTTCGTGTCGCTCCGGAACCGAATGTCGACGGAACGAAATGACAACGGTAGATCCTTATTCCTGGTGCTCGTGGCTCTCTAAAACCATACACTTGTTCTCCTCTGTCTCTTACCTGTGTCGAGATAATCGAGAATCATGGAGCGTTCGTGTCGCTCCGGAACCGAAAGTCGTCGGTTCGAAACGAGAACGTTAGATCCATATTCCTGATCGTTGAGGCACTCTAAAACTATTAGGCTGTTTTGCTCTCTGATGCCCGTGGACCGAGAGAACGTAGAATAACGGAGCGATCGTGTCGCTCCGGAGCCCGAGCGAAAAAATTCTAAGTCCCCGTTCGTGTCGCTCCGGAGCCCGAGCGAAAAAATTCTAAGTCCCCGTTCGTGTCGCTCCGGAACCGAATGTCGACGGAACGAAATGACAACGGTAGATCCTTATTCCTGGTGCTCGTGGCTCTCTAAAACCATACACTTGTTCTCCTCTGTCTCTTACCTGTGTCGAGATAATCGAGAATCATGGAGCGTTCGTGTCGCTCCGGAACCGAAAGTCGTCGGTTCGAAACGAGAACGTTAGATCCATATTCCTGATCGTTGAGGCACTCTAAAACTATTAGGCTGTTTTGCTCTCTGATGCCCGTGGACCGAGAGAACGTAGAATAACGGAGCGATCGTGTCGCTCCGGAGCCCGAGCGAAAAAATTCTAAGTCCCCGTTCGTGTCGCTCCGGAGCCCGAGCGAAAAAATTCTAAGTCCCCGTTCGTGTCGCTCCGGAACCGAATGTCGACGGAACGAAATGACAACGGTAGATCCTTATTCCTGGTGCTCGTGGCTCTCTAAAACCATACACTTGTTCTCCTCTGTCTCTTACCTGTGTCGAGATAATCGAGAATCATGGAGCGTTCGTGTCGCTCCGGAACCGAAAGTCGTCGGTTCGAAACGAGAACGTTAGATCCATATTCCTGATCGTTGAGGCACTCTAAAACTATTAGGCTGTTTTGCTCTCTGATGCCCGTGGACCGAGAGAACGTAGAATAACGGAGCGATCGTGTCGCTCCGGAGCCCGAGCGAAAAAATTCTAAGTCCCCGTTCGTGTCGCTCCGGAGCCTGAGCGAAAAAATTCTAAGTCCCCGTTCGTGTCGCTCCGGAACCGAATGTCGACGGAACGAAATGACAACGGTAGATCCTTATTCCTGGTGCTCGTGGCTCTCTAAAACCATACACTTGTTCTCCTCTGTCTCTTACCTGTGTCGAGATAATCGAGAATCATGGAGCGTTCGTGTCGCTCCGGAACCGAAAGTCGTCGGTTCGAAACGAGAACGTTAGATCCATATTCCTGATCGTTGAGGCACTCTAAAACTATTAGGCTGTTTTGCTCTCTGATGCCCGTGGACCGAGAGAACGTAGAATAACGGAGCGATCGTGTCGCTCCGGAGCCCGAGCGAAAAAATTCTAAGTCCCCGTTCGTGTCGCTCCGGAGCCCGAGCGAAAAAATTCTAAGTCCCCGTTCGTGTCGCTCCGGAACCGAATGTCGACGGAACGAAATGACAACGGTAGATCCTTATTCCTGGTGCTCGTGGCTCTCTAAAACCATACACTTGTTCTCCTCTGTCTCTTACCTGTGTCGAGATAATCGAGAATCATGGAGCGTTCGTGTCGCTCCGGAACCGAAAGTCGTCGGTTCGAAACGAGAACGTTAGATCCATATTCCTGATCGTTGAGGCACTCTAAAACTATTAGGCTGTTTTGCTCTCTGATGCCCGTGGACCGAGAGAACGTAGAATAACGGAGCGATCGTGTCGCTCCGGAGCCCGAGCGAAAAAATTCTAAGTCCCCGTTCGTGTCGCTCCGGAGCCCGAGCGAAAAAATTCTAAGTCCCCGTTCGTGTCGCTCCGGAACCGAATGTCGACGGAACGAAATGACAACGGTAGATCCTTATTCCTGGTGCTCGTGGCTCTCTAAAACCATACACTTGTTCTCCTCTGTCTCTTACCTGTGTCGAGATAATCGAGAATCATGGAGCGTTCGTGTCGCTCCGGAACCGAAAGTCGTCGGTTCGAAACGAGAACGTTAGATCCATATTCCTGATCGTTGAGGCACTCTAAAACTATTAGGCTGTTTTGCTCTCTGATGCCCGTGGACCGAGAGAACGTAGAATAACGGAGCGATCGTGTCGCTCCGGAGCCCGAGCGAAAAAATTCTAAGTCCCCGTTCGTGTCGCTCCGGAGCCCGAGCGAAAAAATTCTAAGTCCCCGTTCGTGTCGCTCCGGAACCGAATGTCGACGGAACGAAATGACAACGGTAGATCCTTATTCCTGGTGCTCGTGGCTCTCTAAAACCATACACTTGTTCTCCTCTGTCTCTTACCTGTGTCGAGATAATCGAGAATCATGGAGCGTTCGTGTCGCTCCGGAACCGAAAGTCGTCGGTTCGAAACGAGAACGTTAGATCCATATTCCTGATCGTTGAGGCACTCTAAAACTATTAGGCTGTTTTGCTCTCTGATGCCCGTGGACCGAGAGAACGTAGAATAACGGAGCGATCGTGTCGCTCCGGAGCCCGAGCGAAAAAATTCTAAGTCCCCGTTCGTGTCGCTCCGGAGCCCGAGCGAAAAAATTCTAAGTCCCCGTTCGTGTCGCTCCGGAACCGAATGTCGACGGAACGAAATGACAACGGTAGATCCTTATTCCTGGTGCTCGTGGCTCTCTAAAACCATACACTTGTTCTCCTCTGTCTCTTACCTGTGTCGAGATAATCGAGAATCATGGAGCGTTCGTGTCGCTCCGGAACCGAAAGTCGTCGGTTCGAAACGAGAACGTTAGATCCATATTCCTGATCGTTGAGGCACTCTAAAACTATTAGGCTGTTTTGCTCTCTGATGCCCGTGGACCGAGAGAACGTAGAATAACGGAGCGATCGTGTCGCTCCGGAGCCCGAGCAAAAAAATTCTAAGTCCCCGTTCGTGTCGCTCCGGAGCCCGAGCGAAAAAATTCTAAGTCCCCGTTCGTGTCGCTCCGGAACCGAATGTCGACGGAACGAAATGACAACGGTAGATCCTTATTCCTGGTGCTCGTGGCTCTCTAAAACCATACACTTGTTCTCCTCTGTCTCTTACCTGTGTCGAGATAATCGAGAATCATGGAGCGTTCGTGTCGCTCCGGAACCGAAAGTCGTCGGTTCGAAACGAGAACGTTAGATCCATATTCCTGATCGTTGAGGCACTCTAAAACTATTAGGCTGTTTTGCTCTCTGATGCCCGTGGACCGAGAGAACGTAGAATAACGGAGCGATCGTGTCGCTCCGGAGCCCGAGCGAAAAAATTCTAAGTCCCCGTTCGTGTCGCTCCGGAGCCCGAGCGAAAAAATTCTAAGTCCCCGTTCGTGTCGCTCCGGAACCGAATGTCGACGGAACGAAATGACAACGGTAGATCCTTATTCCTGGTGCTCGTGGCTCTCTAAAACCATACACTTGTTCTCCTCTGTCTCTTACCTGTGTCGAGATAATCGAGAATCATGGAGCGTTCGTGTCGCTCCGGAACCGAAAGTCGTCGGTTCGAAACGAGAACGTTAGATCCATATTCCTGATCGTTGAGGCACTCTAAAACTATTAGGCTGTTTTGCTCTCTGATGCCCGTGGACCGAGAGAACGTAGAATAACGGAGCGATCGTGTCGCTCCGGAGCCCGAGCGAAAAAATTCTAAGTCCCCGTTCGTGTCGCTCCGGAACCGAATGTCGACGGAACGAAATGACAACGGTAGATCCTTATTCCTGGTGCTCGTGGCTCTCTAAAACCATACACTTGTTCTCCTCTGTCTCTTACCTGTGTCGAGATAATCGAGAATCATGGAGCGTTCGTGTCGCTCCGGAACCGAAAGTCGTCGGTTCGAAACGAGAACGTTAGATCCATATTCCTGATCGTTGAGGCACTCTAAAACTATTAGGCTGTTTTGCTCTCTGATGCCCGTGGACCGAGAGAACGTAGAATAACGGAGCGATCGTGTCGCTCCGGAGCCCGAGCGAAAAAATTCTAAGTCCCCGTTCGTGTCGCTCCGGAGCCCGAGCGAAAAAATTCTAAGTCCCCGTTCGTGTCGCTCCGGAACCGAATGTCGACGGAACGAAATGACAACGGTAGATCCTTATTCCTGGTGCTCGTGGCTCTCTAAAACCATACACTTGTTCTCCTCTGTCTCTTACCTGTGTCGAGATAATCGAGAATCATGGAGCGTTCGTGTCGCTCCGGAACCGAAAGTCGTCGGTTCGAAACGAGAACGTTAGATCCATATTCCTGATCGTTGAGGCACTCTAAAACTATTAGGCTGTTTTGCTCTCTGATGCCCGTGGACCGAGAGAACGTAGAATAACGGAGCGATCGTGTCGCTCCGGAGCCCGAGCGAAAAAATTCTAAGTCCCCGTTCGTGTCGCTCCGGAGCCCGAGCGAAAAAATTCTAAGTCCCCGTTCGTGTCGCTCCGGAACCGAATGTCGACGGAACGAAATGACAACGGTAGATCCTTATTCCTGGTGCTCGTGGCTCTCTAAAACCATACACTTGTTCTCCTCTGTCTCTTACCTGTGTCGAGATAATCGAGAATCATGGAGCGTTCGTGTCGCTCCGGAACCGAAAGTCGTCGGTTCGAAACGAGAACGTTAGATCCATATTCCTGATCGTTGAGGCACTCTAAAACTATTAGGCTGTTTTGCTCTCTGATGCCCGTGGACCGAGAGAACGTAGAATAACGGAGCGATCGTGTCGCTCCGGAGCCCGAGCGAAAAAATTCTAAGTCCCCGTTCGTGTCGCTCCGGAGCCCGAGCGAAAAAATTCTAAGTCCCCGTTCGTGTCGCTCCGGAACCGAATGTCGACGGAACGAAATGACAACGGTAGATCCTTATTCCTGGTGCTCGTGGCTCTCTAAAACCATACACTTGTTCTCCTCTGTCTCTTACCTGTGTCGAGATAATCGAGAATCATGGAGCGTTCGTGTCGCTCCGGAACCGAAAGTCGTCGGTTCGAAACGAGAACGTTAGATCCATATTCCTGATCGTTGAGGCACTCTAAAACTATTAGGCTGTTTTGCTCTCTGATGCCCGTGGACCGAGAGAACGTAGAATAACGGAGCGATCGTGTCGCTCCGGAGCCCGAGCGAAAAAATTCTAAGTCCCCGTTCGTGTCGCTCCGGAGCCCGAGCGAAAAAATTCTAAGTCCCCGTTCGTGTCGCTCCGGAGCCCGAGCGAAAAAATTCCAAGTCCCCGTTCGTGTCGCTCCGGATTGCTGAGTCGAATTGTGTGCAAGTGCCAGCGGCGTAGTGTTTCTTCGGCCGTTGCGCAGTATTGCCGGCGGGGTATCGTTTCGTCGTTCGTGGTGTACGACTAGTGGAATATTTACCTACGTATAAATAATCTGCGCATGAATGGCGGGAGTATTTAACGGGTGCGTTCGATAGAGAATATGGTCAAGTACACGGTCGTATTGGTCCGATTTGTTTCAACGAGATTCCCTCTGTCCCTATCTTTTTTTTTCTATGTCGACGTTCTATACGCCAGCAGCGTATTGCTTTCTCGCCTACTGCGTACAAGTGCCAGCGGCGTATTGTTTTCTCGCCTACTGCGTACATGTGCCAGCGGCGTATTGTTTCGTAGTTCGCTGTGGCCGACTAGTCGGATGTTTGCGCGCTTATAAACAATGCGCGCAAACGCGGCGGGAACGCGCACCGCGCGCGTTCGATAGAGAATATCGTCAAGTTTACGTTGATATTGGTCCGATTTGTTTCAACGAGATTCCCTCTGTCCCTATCTTTTTTTTTCTATGTCGACGTTCTATACGCCAGAAGCGTATTGCTTTCTCGCCTACTGCGTACAAGTGCCAGCGGCGTATTGTTTTCTCGCCTACTGCGTACATGTGCCAGCGGCGTATTGTTTCGTAGTTCGCTGTGGCCGACTAGTCGGATGTTTGCGCGCTTATAAACAATGCGCGCAAACGCGGCGGGAACGCGCACCGCGCGCGTTCGATAGAGAATATCGTCAAGTTTACGTTGATATT
>NW_027480450.1:5345000-5355000 GCF_051401765.1 Calliopsis andreniformis | reverse complement strand
TGCATCCTGTGTCTCAGGATGCTGTTGAACTTCACGCCGAGTCCTTCTGTGCAGTGCCGTTTCCGTTGATAATATATCATCCGGAATTAAAGTATTGAGAAGCTTGGCTGCAGTTTGGTTCCACGTCAACGTCTGTGTATTCCCATCCTTTATACTCTGAAGGGCCTTCTCGATCTTCATTTTCTTCATCAGAATTTTATAAATGATGCCCCATGGATTCTCATTTCCTTCTCCAGTGACGAATTTGCGCCAGCTTTCGGCTTTTGCCGCCCTAATCGTCGACACATACCTATTCCTCAGGATATTGTATGACTGCCTGCGTTCCCTCTTCAATGCCTGGTTTATTGTTTTCATATAGAGACGTCTAGCCCTGCATACTCTGCTTCTAAGGGTAGTGAGCTCATCGTTCCACCAGGGAACTGATTTGAAGAATTGCTTTTTCTTTGGGATACTTTTCTCACAAGCCTCGATTATCATGGACTCAACTTCTTCAGATAGTTCTTGGGGATGTAAGCACTCAATGCTATTATTACGAAATCTTTGATTTCGTGCTATCTGAAGATTATCGATGAAGCTGTCCCAATTCGCTCGTTTTATGTTATATCTCCCTGTCTTCGTATTGTTTAGTCTCTCTGTGCTAAGGGAGATTTCAAATGTGATCACTCTATGATCACTTGTAACAAAGTTTGGATTTACAAGCCAGTTGTCTATCTTGTTGAAGCAGGCTCCAGAAGCTAGCGTCAGGTCTATATTTGATTGTCCTCGAGCATTAGCGAATGTAAAGTGCCGTGATTGCCGATTTACAATGAATAGGGAGTGCTGCGAGATGAAATCCTCCATCGCCTCACCTCTGGTGTCTGACAATCTGCTGTGCCATTGTGGAGAGTTCGCATTTGCGTCCAGGCAAATCACGATTTCCTGTCCTCTTAAGGCCTGCATTATTAGATCTAAGTGCCTCAGATATATTTCGATTGGTTCACACCATTGCAAATATGCGCTTACCAGAAAGAACCTCTCTCTTTCTGTGCTAATTTCAGCACACACTATGTGTGTGTTGCTTAATTGTTCTATTTTAAGCACATTTATATATCTGTTTATTGGCACTATTGCTGATTTGACTCGGTCCGATGTTGTGATCGACGCAATCTCCTTCCTGTCCGTTATCACACGGGTTGATATGCCTAGGCCACAGATAACATTTCTGTAACTGTAGGGTTCTTGTATGAGGAGAATGTCGATGTTTTTCTCAAATGCCAATTGTCGAAGTTCATCCATGACAATTTTGGCGCCTTGTGCATTTACCTGTGCAACTTTTAGTCTTATGGTTTCATTATATGGACCTGTTGGACTATCGTTGTCCATAATCAACTTTTGTTAAATAGTTCTCAAGCGCTGCTCGATATGCTGGACAAGTCTTGGATCTGGATGAATGATCGCATTTCTTCCCTGCCTTCTTGCAGTTTACGCAGGTGGGACTTTGTTCTGCTTTGGAACATGCTTTAAAAGCGTGTCCTACAGTTCCACAATGGCCACATGTGTCTTTCTCTGCTCTACAGAATTTGGAAATGTGTCCAAAACTCTGGCACTTGTAGCATCGACTAATAGGAACGTAGTCCCTTATAGGACACGAATTCCATCCAACGAAGACGCGATTTTTCTTCCTTAGTTGCTCTCTCGTTCGGGGTGTAACTTGTATTACCCAGTTCACCGTTGTTTTGCTTTTGTCTCCTGTTTTGAATCGCAGTTTGCAATTTTCCGCAAAATCTTCTTCCGACATTTCTTCGAAGTTTTGCGATTTTAGTGCCGAAAGAAGTTCTTTATCTGAAAGATCCTTGGGAGCGTTGTACATGATGACCAAAGGTTGTTTCTTTTCAGGAAGACTGGCTTTAAGACCGGCTGTCTCCAGCTTTTTACTCTTAAGAAGAGCTTCCATGTCTTCCTTGGAGTCAGTTTCCAGCAATAATCCGTTGTTACGTATCCGTCTAACGTTCTTAATTTTTAGCTTCTCCTTGGAGGGAATAATGCTCTTTTCCAGAATCTTCTTCGTTTCCTCGCTACTAGAGATTTTACTCTCTGCTGCAGGGAACACGGTTATTATATTCTTGGATGCTATGGGTTTCTTTAACACCTTTTTCGGCGTGATGTTCGAGCTGATCCTTACTGTGTCGGCGTAGCTCTTTTGCTGTACTGGAATCTGTTGCTTAAGTGTGGTCAATTTTTCCACTGCCTTAGTTATCGTTGAACTAAGCAGGAGTAGGTCACTCTCTGCTTGTTCCTTTTCTCTGCTTTTTACTTGCTCTTCCAGCAAGTTATTTCGCTCAACGATCTTGAGTACAAACGCTTGTACTTCCCGGATCTTTAGCTGGAGCTGTTTTGCTTCTGCTAATTTTGACGATCTACAGACTTTCGTAGATAAGTCTATGAGATCGTCAATTAGCGGCATTTTCACCGTACATTTGTTTCCTCTGTTGGAGGTATCTTCAACCTGCGGTGCTTGGGTTTCCTCTTCTGATGAAGAGTCACTCTTGCACTGGACAGGTGTTAGTATCCTTTTCTTGTTCTTCGGTCTCTTATTGTGTCGGGATGTGACCGAAGAATCGGTTTCCGATGCTATGGTCGTGTCATCCTTCCTCTTGCGGTTGCGGTTTATTTCTTCCACTTCCATTTCTGTCTCCTCCACATCTTTGTTTTTATTTTTAGTTTTTAAGGTTTTAATTTTTGGTATTTTTGAATCCATACTTGATCCCACGAGTGTGGCGGGTCATAATGTCCACCCGGGCAGAGCCCCCTATACCCGGGTAAGGCTTGGTTGCATCGGAAGGCGCCAGGTATTCCGAAGTTGGTCGCTAGGGACTGGTGCTCCCACCAGCCACGTGGCGATGCTTGATCGTCACGCACCCTCATTGCCACGCACCATAGCTTGGGGTTAGGGACTTATTATAGAGGGTGATCCCCTCGCAGCCCGGTCGGCTAAGACAAGGCCCCCGCTTCTTCTGATGCCACGTACCACCAGGGCAGTCTAGCGGGTCGTTGCGACACCAGAAGACTTACGGTATCTGGTTCTAGCATCGTAGAACTACGTCCTTCTCTATTTTTGTCTTCACTGTTCTGCCTATTTCTGGAGTCCTTGAGGCTTTGTGTTCTTGAGGTTTATGGTCTTGAGGCTTTATGTTTCTGAAGTTCTTCCTGTTTTATTTAAATTCTTGAGGTTCTTGAAGTTCTTAAGGTTCCTGTTCGTTATTCGAATCTTGCTGTGCTTCCGATGAAGACTTGTCGATGATGAGGTGTCCTTGGCTTATTAAGTGTTTTATGTTCCTGATGTGGTTCCTTGTTATGGTTCCTGCAATATTTCCTGTGGATACGCGGGTTTCATTATTTCGCGAAATTAATGTATACATGTTTTTCCCACCCTAATTATGAAGCTAAAATTTCTCTAATGGACGATGGCTTCGGCTCCATTGTCTTCGTAATTGAGCTGCTGGCGACGGTGGGTTCCACGCCACCTGGGGTCCAGACTAATACGATCCACTGACCCCTAACACTTCACGTCACCCTCCCTCACAGACGTCGTAACGCTGGTTTCGGGACCACCCCTTCGCTGGACACGGTTGTTCCGAGCCGCAGAGCCCGCTCTGCGTCCGGCCGCCCCCAGTATAGACACAGAGTGCCTAGTAGTGCGACTGCTATGCAGATACAGAGGTGACGCTTCCGTGGTCTATTGCCGTGGGACCCGAAGGCCCCCACAACTCAACTCTTCCGATCAACTTTACCACCACCACCGTCCGGGTTTACCACTCACTCTTTCGCGTCCTGAAGACCGGTGCCCCGGCTTCAGGACCCCAGGAGCCCCACGAGGAGGTGAGGTGAGTGGATTTGAACCAGTTGGGCCCGCTAACTTCACCGAAGTCCTCCGAGGGAGTCATCAGTTCCATCGCAGTTCTCGACTCGGTCGTGTTGGACGTGAGTCCGACCAAGAAGTCCCTCCCAGATCTCTTGCTCCCAGTAGATAGGGACAGAGGGAATCTCGTTAATCCATTCATGCGCGTCACTAATTAGATGACGAGGCATTTGGCTACCTTAAGAGAGTCATAGTTACTCCCGCCGTTTACCCGCGCTTTTTTGAATTTCTTCACGTTGACATTCAGAGCACTGGGCAGAAATCACATTGCGTCAACACCCGCGGGGGCCATCGCAATGCTTTGTTTTAATTAGACAGTCGGATTCCCCTGGTCCGTGCCAGTTCTGAGCCGAGCGTTGAATGGCGGCCGAAGAAACGACACGCGACGGCTGAACCGACGCGGAAGCCTCGCAGCAAGGAAGATCCGCGGGAGGCCAAGGCACGGGACCGAGTTCGGATCCCAGGACGTCGACCGAAGTCTAAGACCCTTCACCTCGCCCAGGCCCGGCACGTCAGCCAGACCCGCTTCCCGACCAAGCCCGACACGCCCCGCTCCTCAGAGCCAATCCTTATTCCGAAGTTACGGATCCAATTTGCCGACTTCCCTTACCTACATTAATCTATCGACTAGAGGCTCTTGACCTTGGAGACCTGCTGCGGATATGGGTACGAACCGGCGCGAGACCTCCCGTGGCCCTCTCCTGGATTTTCAAGGTCCGAGGGGAATATCCAGACACCGCAGCAACTGCGGTGCTCTTCGCGTTCCGAACCCTATCTCCTTGCTAGAAGTTTCCAGGGAACTCGAACGCTTATACAGAAAAGAAAACTCTTCCCAGATCTCCCGACGGCTTCTCCAGGTCATTTTGGGTTACCCCGACGAACACTCAATGAGGGCCCGGATGTTAAACGGTTCCGCTGCCGGGTTCCGGAATAGCAACCGGATTCCCTTTCGCCCAACGTGTGTGTGTCTCTTTTTTTTATCTTTCAATTTATCTCTTTGTATAATAATATGTTTGCAGACATTGATTTTAGGACACCACATTTGCATAGGATTTCTCTTAGGGCTTAGGATCGACTGACTCGTGTGCAACGGCTGTTCACACGAAACCCTTCTCCACGTCAGTCCTCCAGGGTCTCGCTAGAGTATTTGCTACTACCACCAAGATCTGCACCGACGGCGGCTCCAGGCAGGCTCACGCCCAGACCCTTCTGCGCACACCGCCGCGACCCTCCTACTCGTCAGGGCTTCATGGAGGACGGTCACCAGTAATGGCACCGTCCCTCCCCACTTGCCGCTGACGGCAGAGTATAGGCGCGACGCTTCAGCGCCATCCATTTTCAGGGCTAGTTGCTTCGGCAGGTGAGTTGTTACACACTCCTTAGCGGATTCCGACTTCCATGGCCACCGTCCTGCTGTCTTAAGCAACCAACGCCTTTCATGGTATCCCATAAACGTCGACTTAGGCGCCTTAACTCTGCGTTTGGTTCATCCCACAGCGCCAGTTCTGCTTACCAAAATTGGCCCACTTGGCACTCTAATCCGAAATCTCGTGGCTTCAATGAACCAAGCAAGCCAGAGATCTCACCCATTTAAAGTTTGAGAATAGGTTGAGGTCGTTTCGGCCCCAAGGCCTCTAATCATTCGCTTTACCAGATGAGACTCGACGCGTCCCCGAAGGAACGGAGGAGTGAGTGCCAGCTATCCTGAGGGAAACTTCGGAGGGAACCAGCTACTAGATGGTTCGATTAGTCTTTCGCCCCTATACCTAGTTCCAGCGATCGATTTGCACGTCAGAATCGCTACGGACCTCCATCAGGGTTTCCCCTGACTTCGTCCTGACCAGGCATAGTTCACCATCTTTCGGGTACCAACGTGTACGCTCTAGGTGCGCCTCTTCTCGCAATGAGAACGAGACGCCCCGGGAGTGCGGAGCACTATGCAGCGCCCATCCTCCCTCGGCCGACGCAAAGGACGACCTTCACTTTCATTTCGCCTTTAGGTTTACTCATCCCAATGACTCGCGCACATGTTAGGCTCCTTGGTCCGTGTTTCAAGACGGGTCCTGAGAGTACCCAAAGCAATAGCGCCGCCGACAGGTAATTCAAAGCTTGGCCAGTCCGAGGGCTCCGCCGGCTAACAGCTGGCCAGGCCCGTGAACGGGAAAGACGTCCGTACCACAGGGCAAACAAAGCTGACCGAGCTTGCGGCGGGCCTGACGCACCGTTCGAATGAGAAGACTGGTTGCGGCCCGATACCATCTGGGGGAACACCGTCGCGCAGCCGGTCGGGTCACCGAGGGTCCGTCGCGCACGCACAAGGCGACGCAACGGTCTAACCGCCCGGGCCGTAGACCGACACGCAACGGGTCGCGACGTCCTACTAGGGGAGAAGTGCACGTCTACGTAGCCGGAACGTTCGCCGTTGGCCGTAACATCCGTGCGCCCTCCTTGCGGAAAAGCGACGGACACCCCTTTCGGGGTTTCGCGCACCAACGGGAGCCAGCATTTGTCGACGATGAATCTCCCCTTTCGAACTTTTGGGTTTCTCAGGTTTACCCCTGAACGGTTTCACGTACTCTTGAACTCTCTCTTCAAAGTTCTTTTCAACTTTCCCTCACGGTACTTGTTCGCTATCGGTCTCGTGGTTGTATTTAGCCTTAGATGGAGTTTACCACCCACTTAGGGCTGCATTCTCAAGCAACCCGACTCTAAGGAGAGACCCTCCCGAGACGCGCACCGGTCGCTACGGGCCTGGCACCCTCTATGGGTAAATGGCCCCATTCAAGATGGACTTGGACGCGATGCAACGTCACGGGATAAACGGATCCTCCCGAACACTACATTTCCCTGCGGCAGTACCGCGGGATTCAGTGCTGGGCTCTTTCCTGTTCGCTCGCCGCTACTAAGGAAATCCTTGTTAGTTTCTTTTCCTCCGCTTAGTAATATGCTTAAATTCAGCGGGTAATCTCGCCTACTCTGAGGTCGTCGTATACGTGTTAAATATATCACACACGTAGAGTGATATATTTTATATATGTGTAAAAATGACGAAAGAAGCTGTGGCGTAATCCTCGTACAACGGGGGCACACAACCGAGAGAAGCGGACCAGGCAGAGTGTGTGAACGAATGTTACGAGAAATGGGAAATGAGAGAGAGACTTGAGATCATGTTCGATGCGTCGTCCCAACTTCGCCGTGTGCCTTCGGAATATGTTGTCGTAACGCAACAGCAGCGTTTCCAAAGGTAAGGAAGCTCCTCGTAATTCGCCAGAAGTGATCAGCGGAAAGTAAGTCACATCGTCCTTAATGCGCCACACCAAAGCATCTTCGCGTCTCGTTTAATTCGATCTAAAGGAGAGAGACTCTCGCCAGGCGACTGCCGGTATGGTTTAACGCCCGTCCGCTTGCTTTTTGTATAGCTTTCGTGGACTGGACGACCGGACTTGACGCGCGGTCTCTCTCGGCGATCGACTAACGCGAAGACATGGGGCGACCGGACGCTGCTACCTTTCCACCTCCTCCTTCTAGGAGAGAAGTCATCCCTATGTGATGAGTCATATATATGGCGGCTGTGTAAGCCTCGCCAAAGAGGATTCAGGATACAGAAACAAGTTGTAGTACAACACAACACATTCACGGAGCCACAAACGACTCGACCGAAACGTGGCCGGGGAAGATGCATCCCGGAACTTCATCGTTTCGACGAATGAGTGCCTCCTTTTCGCGTTGTTCCTGCAACAAGACGATCCCTCTAGAATCCCTGGGGCTCTGTTTCTCGTCATACATTTCTTCACCACACTACACGGGTGGGGTATACGCGATCTCGTGTTCATGCTCACTCGCACACCCTTTCATTGTCCTTCTCTGTAGTCTCACGACAAACTCTCTTGTGTGTCGTTGCGGGTTACGCACGCCTCTTTCTTACACGCATCATTTCAGACTACGTCGGGAGCGCGGATGAAAACTCGCACGAAAAGCGAACGCTGTCTGTTAACAATCACGAGGGTATTTGGCGAGACACGGAGGCTGGTCGATGATCGTACGTCCGCGCGCTTGCGTCCGGAGCGGTGCACATACACACACGGGCGGTCGACAAATTAAGCGACTCACGACGCCGTGTGAAAATTAGCACTCACGCAAGTCCGGAACGACAAAGCAACGACGATGACGACGATGTCTCCAGTCATCTGCCGCGTACACACAACCTTCTTCCCTCCATGACGTCTAGAGCGTATTCTCGCTTGTTTTCGTGCGACCGCGGCAAACGCCGACGAACGGTCCAACAATCGCTCGTACGTGACACCGAGATGCCAACGTAAGCAGTCTTAAGGTTACGTGAACGACCCTCAGCCAGGCGTGGTCCAGGAATTGTATCCGTGGACCGCAATGTGCGTTCGAAATGTCGATGTTCATGTGTCCTGCAGTTCACACGTTGACGCGCAATTAGCTGCGTTCTTCATCGACCCACGAGCCAAGTGATCCACCGTTCAGGGTTGTATTTTAATATTCTGTGTTCATGTATATATATATATCATACTCGTATATAGTTCTCGGGTTCGGAAGAATCCGAGACCCGCGCCTCCAACTAGCACACGGTCGATGGAGGTTCGGGCGTCGCGACACTTCGTCCGAACGAACGAAAGTGACGACACAGGGGTCTCTGGGATGCGGTTCCGCACGGAGACCGCCACGCAATTGCGAACGGTTCCCGTAACGGCCAGGCGTAGAGTACATTTAAAAACCTAGGATCAACCTGGAGAGTACGATGGAGCCGACGGGGATACCCCGATCAAGTGAACCACGTACATCCACGGTGTTCTCCTCTGAAACGACACCCCCCATTTTATTGTCGCAGCGCCCTGCACGTACGTATTCCCCTCCTGATTTGGATAGCCGATTAGAACGGACTTCGCAGCCGGCTTCGATCGGTCTTTCTCATCCCCTTAAATTCACACACAAATTCCATTATTCTTGGGAGTCAGACTCACGAAAGTCGAAGCTGTTAACAGCCGGTCCACAGTTGTTGTTCACACGGCAGGAATACGTACCCTACGGCCGCACATCGACGCGGGATACGTGTCGCGTCCTAGGTTACCCGGGCCCTCTCTTTCTCAAGAGAGGGTCCACATCCGCTGGACGGTTCGGAGAGAACAACGAGGTAAAGAGACGAAGAAACACCGGGAGCGGGATGCGAATGGGAAAACGTTTGCTTTCGCACTCGTGCGCTCATATCGGTTATTCTCCTTAACCTCTTCTTCGCTCGCTTTTCATTATTCCCACCGAAAATAGGAGAAACGGGCGCAGCCTCGCGCAAGCAGCTGGCAAGCACGCTCTCTCTCCTCTCTCTGCCGCGCGAGTATGCACCGTATATATTAGCGGCGGGTGTGTGACCGAAACATCGCGCAGCGACGGGACCATGTCTTCCATAAGATATGAAAGACCCCGATATCATGCTGTGGCGACGGGGCTATCGGAGATGCACCTCACGCAAGCGCTATATATATCGACGCAATGCTTACGCGCCGAGGAGGGAACGATACATCCCAAACTGGCGGGCTCTTTGTAAACGCTGGGACAAAGCCTCACGCAGGCAGTCGAGAAGGAACAGTTTCGCTCCATCGAAGATGCCGCGCGTACGTACAACGGCGGGTGCGACGAAGCATCGCGCAACGACGGGACAATGTCCTCCATGCGAAATTGCATGCAAGACCCCGATCATGTTGCCCGATGACATCGGTGATCGACACCTCACGCTAGCGTTGTAACTATCGGCAGCGTACTCACGACGGAAAAAAAAAGAAACGTTCTTCTCGAACTGGCGGGCTTCCTTTCCTTTCCCTTTGCGCGTTCCCCCTTTCTTACAAGGAGCCTCACGCAAGCAGCCAGAAGCGAATGTACAGAGCGAAGATGACCGTGGCAGCGGCGGGTGTTGCAGCGAATCATCACGCAACGACGGGACAATGTGTTTCATACGAGATGCATGAAATACCCCGATATCGAGTTGGCGATGGAATCAACTGGCACACCTCACGCGAGCGCTGCACGATTCATTATTCTTACACGTCCGTGACTATCGCTTTCGAGCTGGCGGGCTCGTGTGCG
>NW_027480450.1:5332500-5342500 GCF_051401765.1 Calliopsis andreniformis | reverse complement strand
CTCGGATCGAGCCGCCCTTTCACACAATTTCCAGAGCCAAGCATCACAGTGATATCTTGCTCGCACGTCACTACTCCTTTCTCATCTTTTACTTTCAATCAATTGGGATTGCACACCTCAACACAATTCAGATAGATCCACAATTTTTCGTGTGCACAAATATCCCACAACACATGTTCAGAAACTCGTGACACGAACAGCAAACTCATGTGATCCACAGTATTAAATCTTTGCTTTTGCGTGTCACGTAAAGATTGTAACTTCGACAAGGAGTCTCGGTTCGTTCATTTATTTGACAATTCCAACATTGGTGTCGGACCTCGACAAGCACGAATCACACACGCCGTAGGTCATCCATCGGTAAGCACGTACACCGGACCTCCGCAGAAAACTCTACGGAGCGGTATACGCTCGCGCTAAGCATCCATCGTACAGGCACGTAAACCACTCACGCTGGTCACTGACGACGAAGCGCGTATCAAGCACGCTGGGCAAAGTCGACAGAAGCGCGTAATAGTGGCATGCCGAAACATATCGAGATAGCGCGTTAAGCGTCGTGCTGGGCATAGCGAGCTGGCGCGGAATGTGCGCGCTGCACATATCGAAAATCTGACACCTCTTGATATTTAGGCTTTCCATTCTCACGTAAGCCCGGCGCCCGCCTTAAAGACGGAACGTTTCGTTCAGTTTAAATAAACTCATTCGCTCGGACAAAGAGTTGATGCTCAGTAAGTACGAGTATACACGCTAGTGCATACAAGTCACCAACGTCCAAAGGACGATTACCACATAAGGGCCATTCGGTCTTAGACACCGACCCGTGGTCATGCTGTGTAGAGAAAGATCCGGAACGTAAACCGTTCGAAGACACTCGAGATACAAGATCCCGAGGAGCGGTGGACTGCTTCTCGACCGAGATCGTAGAATAGCCACGCGCCCAGCGATGCCTCGACCGGCACGCCCGGACCGACGCTTCTCTTATAGATACCGAGTGGCCGGCCGAGAGGCCGGCGACGGCCGACCGTAGCCGCGCGGCCTTACGGTGGGAACTCGCCGCGCGTGCAGCACTCCCGGCCGGTACGCTGCCACTTAGACTCGGCAGATGAACACGTACACGTACGAGGTCGTATAAAAGTAACTTAATACTAAACTGCGGACATTATACTGCTATAATCACAAACTTTCAACATGTTTCAACCACATATTTTAAGACTATATACATACAGATATAGCAATATTGAAAATATTCTAAGTCCCCGTTCGTGTCGCTCCGGAACCGAATGTCGACGGAACGAAATGACAACGGTAGATCCTTATTCCTGGTGCTCGTGGCTCTCTAAAACCATACACTTGTTCTCCTCTGTCTCTTACCTGTGTCGAGATAATCGAGAATCATGGAGCGTTCGTGTCGCTCCGGAACCGAAAGTCGTCGGTTCGAAACGAGAACGTTAGATCCATATTCCTGATCGTTGAGGCACTCTAAAACTATTAGGCTGTTTTGCTCTCTGATGCCCGTGGACCGAGAGAACGTAGAATAACGGAGCGATCGTGTCGCTCCGGAGCCCGAGCGAAAAAATTCTAAGTCCCCGTTCGTGTCGCTCCGGAGCCCGAGCGAAAAAATTCTAAGTCCCCGTTCGTGTCGCTCCGGAACCGAATGTCGACGGAACGAAATGACAACGGTAGATCCTTATTCCTGGTGCTCGTGGCTCTCTAAAACCATACACTTGTTCTCCTCTGTCTCTTACCTGTGTCGAGATAATCGAGAATCATGGAGCGTTCGTGTCGCTCCGGAACCGAAAGTCGTCGGTTCGAAACGAGAACGTTAGATCCATATTCCTGATCGTTGAGGCACTCTAAAACTATTAGGCTGTTTTGCTCTCTGATGCCCGTGGACCGAGAGAACGTAGAATAACGGAGCGATCGTGTCGCTCCGGAGCCCGAGCGAAAAAATTCTAAGTCCCCGTTCGTGTCGCTCCGGAGCCCGAGCGAAAAAATTCTAAGTCCCCGTTCGTGTCGCTCCGGAACCGAATGTCGACGGAACGAAATGACAACGGTAGATCCTTATTCCTGGTGCTCGTGGCTCTCTAAAACCATACACTTGTTCTCCTCTGTCTCTTACCTGTGTCGAGATAATCGAGAATCATGGAGCGTTCGTGTCGCTCCGGAACCGAAAGTCGTCGGTTCGAAACGAGAACGTTAGATCCATATTCCTGATCGTTGAGGCACTCTAAAACTATTAGGCTGTTTTGCTCTCTGATGCCCGTGGACCGAGAGAACGTAGAATAACGGAGCGATCGTGTCGCTCCGGAGCCCGAGCGAAAAAATTCTAAGTCCCCGTTCGTGTCGCTCCGGAGCCCGAGCGAAAAAATTCTAAGTCCCCGTTCGTGTCGCTCCGGAACCGAATGTCGACGGAACGAAATGACAACGGTAGATCCTTATTCCTGGTGCTCGTGGCTCTCTAAAACCATACACTTGTTCTCCTCTGTCTCTTACCTGTGTCGAGATAATCGAGAATCATGGAGCGTTCGTGTCGCTCCGGAACCGAAAGTCGTCGGTTCGAAACGAGAACGTTAGATCCATATTCCTGATCGTTGAGGCACTCTAAAACTATTAGGCTGTTTTGCTCTCTGATGCCCGTGGACCGAGAGAACGTAGAATAACGGAGCGATCGTGTCGCTCCGGAGCCCGAGCGAAAAAATTCTAAGTCCCCGTTCGTGTCGCTCCGGAGCCCGAGCGAAAAAATTCTAAGTCCCCGTTCGTGTCGCTCCGGAACCGAATGTCGACGGAACGAAATGACAACGGTAGATCCTTATTCCTGGTGCTCGTGGCTCTCTAAAACCATACACTTGTTCTCCTCTGTCTCTTACCTGTGTCGAGATAATCGAGAATCATGGAGCGTTCGTGTCGCTCCGGAACCGAAAGTCGTCGGTTCGAAACGAGAACGTTAGATCCATATTCCTGATCGTTGAGGCACTCTAAAACTATTAGGCTGTTTTGCTCTCTGATGCCCGTGGACCGAGAGAACGTAGAATAACGGAGCGATCGTGTCGCTCCGGAGCCCGAGCGAAAAAATTCTAAGTCCCCGTTCGTGTCGCTCCGGAGCCCGAGCGAAAAAATTCTAAGTCCCCGTTCGTGTCGCTCCGGAACCGAATGTCGACGGAACGAAATGACAACGGTAGATCCTTATTCCTGGTGCTCGTGGCTCTCTAAAACCATACACTTGTTCTCCTCTGTCTCTTACCTGTGTCGAGATAATCGAGAATCATGGAGCGTTCGTGTCGCTCCGGAACCGAAAGTCGTCGGTTCGAAACGAGAACGTTAGATCCATATTCCTGATCGTTGAGGCACTCTAAAACTATTAGGCTGTTTTGCTCTCTGATGCCCGTGGACCGAGAGAACGTAGAATAACGGAGCGATCGTGTCGCTCCGGAGCCCGAGCGAAAAAATTCTAAGTCCCCGTTCGTGTCGCTCCGGAGCCCGAGCGAAAAAATTCTAAGTCCCCGTTCGTGTCGCTCCGGAACCGAATGTCGACGGAACGAAATGACAACGGTAGATCCTTATTCCTGGTGCTCGTGGCTCTCTAAAACCATACACTTGTTCTCCTCTGTCTCTTACCTGTGTCGAGATAATCGAGAATCATGGAGCGTTCGTGTCGCTCCGGAACCGAAAGTCGTCGGTTCGAAACGAGAACGTTAGATCCATATTCCTGATCGTTGAGGCACTCTAAAACTATTAGGCTGTTTTGCTCTCTGATGCCCGTGGACCGAGAGAACGTAGAATAACGGAGCGATCGTGTCGCTCCGGAGCCCGAGCGAAAAAATTCTAAGTCCCCGTTCGTGTCGCTCCGGAGCCCGAGCGAAAAAATTCTAAGTCCCCGTTCGTGTCGCTCCGGAACCGAATGTCGACGGAACGAAATGACAACGGTAGATCCTTATTCCTGGTGCTCGTGGCTCTCTAAAACCATACACTTGTTCTCCTCTGTCTCTTACCTGTGTCGAGATAATCGAGAATCATGGAGCGTTCGTGTCGCTCCGGAACCGAAAGTCGTCGGTTCGAAACGAGAACGTTAGATCCATATTCCTGATCGTTGAGGCACTCTAAAACTATTAGGCTGTTTTGCTCTCTGATGCCCGTGGACCGAGAGAACGTAGAATAACGGAGCGATCGTGTCGCTCCGGAGCCCGAGCGAAAAAATTCTAAGTCCCCGTTCGTGTCGCTCCGGAGCCCGAGCGAAAAAATTCTAAGTCCCCGTTCGTGTCGCTCCGGAACCGAATGTCGACGGAACGAAATGACAACGGTAGATCCTTATTCCTGGTGCTCGTGGCTCTCTAAAACCATACACTTGTTCTCCTCTGTCTCTTACCTGTGTCGAGATAATCGAGAATCATGGAGCGTTCGTGTCGCTCCGGAACCGAAAGTCGTCGGTTCGAAACGAGAACGTTAGATCCATATTCCTGATCGTTGAGGCACTCTAAAACTATTAGGCTGTTTTGCTCTCTGATGCCCGTGGACCGAGAGAACGTAGAATAACGGAGCGATCGTGTCGCTCCGGAGCCCGAGCGAAAAAATTCTAAGTCCCCGTTCGTGTCGCTCCGGAGCCCGAGCGAAAAAATTCTAAGTCCCCGTTCGTGTCGCTCCGGAACCGAATGTCGACGGAACGAAATGACAACGGTAGATCCTTATTCCTGGTGCTCGTGGCTCTCTAAAACCATACACTTGTTCTCCTCTGTCTCTTACCTGTGTCGAGATAATCGAGAATCATGGAGCGTTCGTGTCGCTCCGGAACCGAAAGTCGTCGGTTCGAAACGAGAACGTTAGATCCATATTCCTGATCGTTGAGGCACTCTAAAACTATTAGGCTGTTTTGCTCTCTGATGCCCGTGGACCGAGAGAACGTAGAATAACGGAGCGATCGTGTCGCTCCGGAGCCCGAGCGAAAAAATTCTAAGTCCCCGTTCGTGTCGCTCCGGAGCCCGAGCGAAAAAATTCTAAGTCCCCGTTCGTGTCGCTCCGGAACCGAATGTCGACGGAACGAAATGACAACGGTAGATCCTTATTCCTGGTGCTCGTGGCTCTCTAAAACCATACACTTGTTCTCCTCTGTCTCTTACCTGTGTCGAGATAATCGAGAATCATGGAGCGTTCGTGTCGCTCCGGAACCGAAAGTCGTCGGTTCGAAACGAGAACGTTAGATCCATATTCCTGATCGTTGAGGCACTCTAAAACTATTAGGCTGTTTTGCTCTCTGATGCCCGTGGACCGAGAGAACGTAGAATAACGGAGCGATCGTGTCGCTCCGGAGCCCGAGCGAAAAAATTCTAAGTCCCCGTTCGTGTCGCTCCGGAGCCCGAGCGAAAAAATTCTAAGTCCCCGTTCGTGTCGCTCCGGAACCGAATGTCGACGGAACGAAATGACAACGGTAGATCCTTATTCCTGGTGCTCGTGGCTCTCTAAAACCATACACTTGTTCTCCTCTGTCTCTTACCTGTGTCGAGATAATCGAGAATCATGGAGCGTTCGTGTCGCTCCGGAACCGAAAGTCGTCGGTTCGAAACGAGAACGTTAGATCCATATTCCTGATCGTTGAGGCACTCTAAAACTATTAGGCTGTTTTGCTCTCTGATGCCCGTGGACCGAGAGAACGTAGAATAACGGAGCGATCGTGTCGCTCCGGAGCCCGAGCGAAAAAATTCTAAGTCCCCGTTCGTGTCGCTCCGGAGCCCGAGCGAAAAAATTCTAAGTCCCCGTTCGTGTCGCTCCGGAACCGAATGTCGACGGAACGAAATGACAACGGTAGATCCTTATTCCTGGTGCTCGTGGCTCTCTAAAACCATACACTTGTTCTCCTCTGTCTCTTACCTGTGTCGAGATAATCGAGAATCATGGAGCGTTCGTGTCGCTCCGGAACCGAAAGTCGTCGGTTCGAAACGAGAACGTTAGATCCATATTCCTGATCGTTGAGGCACTCTAAAACTATTAGGCTGTTTTGCTCTCTGATGCCCGTGGACCGAGAGAACGTAGAATAACGGAGCGATCGTGTCGCTCCGGAGCCCGAGCGAAAAAATTCTAAGTCCCCGTTCGTGTCGCTCCGGAGCCCGAGCGAAAAAATTCTAAGTCCCCGTTCGTGTCGCTCCGGAACCGAATGTCGACGGAACGAAATGACAACGGTAGATCCTTATTCCTGGTGCTCGTGGCTCTCTAAAACCATACACTTGTTCTCCTCTGTCTCTTACCTGTGTCGAGATAATCGAGAATCATGGAGCGTTCGTGTCGCTCCGGAACCGAAAGTCGTCGGTTCGAAACGAGAACGTTAGATCCATATTCCTGATCGTTGAGGCACTCTAAAACTATTAGGCTGTTTTGCTCTCTGATGCCCGTGGACCGAGAGAACGTAGAATAACGGAGCGATCGTGTCGCTCCGGAGCCCGAGCGAAAAAATTCTAAGTCCCCGTTCGTGTCGCTCCGGAGCCCGAGCGAAAAAATTCTAAGTCCCCGTTCGTGTCGCTCCGGAACCGAATGTCGACGGAACGAAATGACAACGGTAGATCCTTATTCCTGGTGCTCGTGGCTCTCTAAAACCATACACTTGTTCTCCTCTGTCTCTTACCTGTGTCGAGATAATCGAGAATCATGGAGCGTTCGTGTCGCTCCGGAACCGAAAGTCGTCGGTTCGAAACGAGAACGTTAGATCCATATTCCTGATCGTTGAGGCACTCTAAAACTATTAGGCTGTTTTGCTCTCTGATGCCCGTGGACCGAGAGAACGTAGAATAACGGAGCGATCGTGTCGCTCCGGAGCCCGAGCGAAAAAATTCTAAGTCCCCGTTCGTGTCGCTCCGGAGCCCGAGCGAAAAAATTCTAAGTCCCCGTTCGTGTCGCTCCGGAACCGAATGTCGACGGAACGAAATGACAACGGTAGATCCTTATTCCTGGTGCTCGTGGCTCTCTAAAACCATACACTTGTTCTCCTCTGTCTCTTACCTGTGTCGAGATAATCGAGAATCATGGAGCGTTCGTGTCGCTCCGGAACCGAAAGTCGTCGGTTCGAAACGAGAACGTTAGATCCATATTCCTGATCGTTGAGGCACTCTAAAACTATTAGGCTGTTTTGCTCTCTGATGCCCGTGGACCGAGAGAACGTAGAATAACGGAGCGATCGTGTCGCTCCGGAGCCCGAGCGAAAAAATTCTAAGTCCCCGTTCGTGTCGCTCCGGAGCCCGAGCGAAAAAATTCTAAGTCCCCGTTCGTGTCGCTCCGGAACCGAATGTCGACGGAACGAAATGACAACGGTAGATCCTTATTCCTGGTGCTCGTGGCTCTCTAAAACCATACACTTGTTCTCCTCTGTCTCTTACCTGTGTCGAGATAATCGAGAATCATGGAGCGTTCGTGTCGCTCCGGAACCGAAAGTCGTCGGTTCGAAACGAGAACGTTAGATCCATATTCCTGATCGTTGAGGCACTCTAAAACTATTAGGCTGTTTTGCTCTCTGATGCCCGTGGACCGAGAGAACGTAGAATAACGGAGCGATCGTGTCGCTCCGGAGCCCGAGCGAAAAAATTCTAAGTCCCCGTTCGTGTCGCTCCGGAGCCCGAGCGAAAAAATTCTAAGTCCCCGTTCGTGTCGCTCCGGAACCGAATGTCGACGGAACGAAATGACAACGGTAGATCCTTATTCCTGGTGCTCGTGGCTCTCTAAAACCATACACTTGTTCTCCTCTGTCTCTTACCTGTGTCGAGATAATCGAGAATCATGGAGCGTTCGTGTCGCTCCGGAACCGAAAGTCGTCGGTTCGAAACGAGAACGTTAGATCCATATTCCTGATCGTTGAGGCACTCTAAAACTATTAGGCTGTTTTGCTCTCTGATGCCCGTGGACCGAGAGAACGTAGAATAACGGAGCGATCGTGTCGCTCCGGAGCCCGAGCGAAAAAATTCTAAGTCCCCGTTCGTGTCGCTCCGGAGCCCGAGCGAAAAAATTCTAAGTCCCCGTTCGTGTCGCTCCGGAACCGAATGTCGACGGAACGAAATGACAACGGTAGATCCTTATTCCTGGTGCTCGTGGCTCTCTAAAACCATACACTTGTTCTCCTCTGTCTCTTACCTGTGTCGAGATAATCGAGAATCATGGAGCGTTCGTGTCGCTCCGGAACCGAAAGTCGTCGGTTCGAAACGAGAACGTTAGATCCATATTCCTGATCGTTGAGGCACTCTAAAACTATTAGGCTGTTTTGCTCTCTGATGCCCGTGGACCGAGAGAACGTAGAATAACGGAGCGATCGTGTCGCTCCGGAGCCCGAGCGAAAAAATTCTAAGTCCCCGTTCGTGTCGCTCCGGAGCCCGAGCGAAAAAATTCTAAGTCCCCGTTCGTGTCGCTCCGGAACCGAATGTCGACGGAACGAAATGACAACGGTAGATCCTTATTCCTGGTGCTCGTGGCTCTCTAAAACCATACACTTGTTCTCCTCTGTCTCTTACCTGTGTCGAGATAATCGAGAATCATGGAGCGTTCGTGTCGCTCCGGAACCGAAAGTCGTCGGTTCGAAACGAGAACGTTAGATCCATATTCCTGATCGTTGAGGCACTCTAAAACTATTAGGCTGTTTTGCTCTCTGATGCCCGTGGACCGAGAGAACGTAGAATAACGGAGCGATCGTGTCGCTCCGGAGCCCGAGCGAAAAAATTCTAAGTCCCCGTTCGTGTCGCTCCGGAGCCCGAGCGAAAAAATTCTAAGTCCCCGTTCGTGTCGCTCCGGAACCGAATGTCGACGGAACGAAATGACAACGGTAGATCCTTATTCCTGGTGCTCGTGGCTCTCTAAAACCATACACTTGTTCTCCTCTGTCTCTTACCTGTGTCGAGATAATCGAGAATCATGGAGCGTTCGTGTCGCTCCGGAACCGAAAGTCGTCGGTTCGAAACGAGAACGTTAGATCCATATTCCTGATCGTTGAGGCACTCTAAAACTATTAGGCTGTTTTGCTCTCTGATGCCCGTGGACCGAGAGAACGTAGAATAACGGAGCGATCGTGTCGCTCCGGAGCCCGAGCGAAAAAATTCTAAGTCCCCGTTCGTGTCGCTCCGGAGCCCGAGCGAAAAAATTCTAAGTCCCCGTTCGTGTCGCTCCGGAACCGAATGTCGACGGAACGAAATGACAACGGTAGATCCTTATTCCTGGTGCTCGTGGCTCTCTAAAACCATACACTTGTTCTCCTCTGTCTCTTACCTGTGTCGAGATAATCGAGAATCATGGAGCGTTCGTGTCGCTCCGGAACCGAAAGTCGTCGGTTCGAAACGAGAACGTTAGATCCATATTCCTGATCGTTGAGGCACTCTAAAACTATTAGGCTGTTTTGCTCTCTGATGCCCGTGGACCGAGAGAACGTAGAATAACGGAGCGATCGTGTCGCTCCGGAGCCCGAGCGAAAAAATTCTAAGTCCCCGTTCGTGTCGCTCCGGAGCCCGAGCGAAAAAATTCTAAGTCCCCGTTCGTGTCGCTCCGGAACCGAATGTCGACGGAACGAAATGACAACGGTAGATCCTTATTCCTGGTGCTCGTGGCTCTCTAAAACCATACACTTGTTCTCCTCTGTCTCTTACCTGTGTCGAGATAATCGAGAATCATGGAGCGTTCGTGTCGCTCCGGAACCGAAAGTCGTCGGTTCGAAACGAGAACGTTAGATCCATATTCCTGATCGTTGAGGCACTCTAAAACTATTAGGCTGTTTTGCTCTCTGATGCCCGTGGACCGAGAGAACGTAGAATAACGGAGCGATCGTGTCGCTCCGGAGCCCGAGCGAAAAAATTCTAAGTCCCCGTTCGTGTCGCTCCGGAGCCCGAGCGAAAAAATTCTAAGTCCCCGTTCGTGTCGCTCCGGAGCCCGAGCGAAAAAATTCCAAGTCCCCGTTCGTGTCGCTCCGGATTGCTGAGTCGAATTGTGTGCAAGTGCCAGCGGCGTAGTGTTTCTTCGGCCGTTGCGCAGTATTGCCGGCGGGGTATCG
>NW_027480450.1:5320000-5327500 GCF_051401765.1 Calliopsis andreniformis | reverse complement strand
TATATACCTTTCCATGGGCCAACATTTGCTCCTAAATATTTGAAGATATCATCAGGATCTATATTTGATATCAGATCGTCGTTACTTATCCTAATTTTTGGATCTTTCAGGTACCATGAATCCTTAGTGGTTACTATTTGAAAGCAGGAACTTTTATTGGCAGAAATACTCATACCTAATTTACTTAAGTATTCTGTGACCAAGCGTACTTGTTTCTGCGCTTCCTGAGCGTTTTGCCCTAATAAAACGATATCGTCAGCAAACGCAAGTACTGATACTTGGTTCAGCTCGTTCGCATGCAGACCTGTTGTTTGCTCATTCAGGATCTCTAATAAAGGCTCTAGACATAGATTAAATAACAGAGGGGACAGAGGGTCTCCCTGTTTTACACCTCTAAGTATGTTAATTTTTACTTCTTTATTATCTTTACTTTTAATTATTGTGTGACAATCTTCGTACATTTTATTTATTAAGGTAATTATTTCACTTGGGATACCTTTTCTGGCGAGACTTCTACTTAACATCGAATGCGATATGGTATCAAACGCCTTCGATATATCGATTACAGTGAAAACGCCTCCATGTGCACGCTTACACCTAGTCAAGGTCTCATTAAAGATGGCAATATTGAATTTACAGCCGTCTTCGGATGTGAAACCCTTTTGTCGCAAATCCTGAACAACAAACGCCCGCAATCGCTGGTCAATAATAGCGGAAAAGGTACGACTTAACAGAGAGCTGATAGTTATCGGTCTCCAGTTACTGACGTCACTTAAATCCTTACCAATTTTCGGAATCAAAGTTGTTCTATTGACTTTCCAAGGCGCAGGATAATGGTTGCTATACAGAAGGGCGTTAAATAACGTTGCCAGCAACTGCGGAGTACCGGGTGTCAGCAAGTGATATTTTTGCAGGCCGTCTGGGCCAGCAGCACATTTCATTCTAGTTTTCCTAAGTCTATCAGTGATCTCTTGGGGTGTTATTGGTGAGAAAGTCTCGACAACTGGGTGTTGGTTGCTGTTATTAAAAGCGAATTGTACCTCGGGGCCTGGTGTTTGCCATAAACCATGATACAGACGCTTCACTTCCTCAGCTGATGGGAGCTGTCTTGGTGGCTCCAAGGAAGCATTGTCGCCATTAATCGCCATGTCTGCCAACCTTTTTGGACACTTGCTATACATCTCCTGGCATCTGGCGTAGAAAAATCTTTTTAGTCTATTTCTATTTGTTTTACTTTTATTCGCGTTATTTATATTTATATCGGGTCGATTTTTATTATTGTCATGCATGCCTCTGCTAGTGTTATTTTTCCTGTAGTTTTTACCGCTTTCGTCGTTTTTATCGTTATTATAACTTTTATCGGTCTTATTGTTAGGTATAGTATTTCTTTTATTGTCATTCCTATTTTTAGCGTGTTCGTCGTCTTTATTACCAAAAGAGAGCAAAAAAGGAACTAAAACATTTGATATAAAGAGATCTATTTTTGGACAAAGTTCTTCAAAATTATTGCTCGAGGATTTGAAGTCATTTTGAAACTCTTCCAATACAATTGCTGCTTGGGCATGAGATCCATCATGGGGTTTATCATGGGGCTTTTCAATTGCCACTTTGAGTAGCTGACGCCATTCATCAGAACTAGTATCCTCGATATCTCTTCTATCATTAAATGAGGCCTCGACGTCACCTGAGTCCGCAGATTCATATTCGGACGAGGACGGCGTCTCAGAATTAAGCTCTTCAGCAATAGCACTAAAGGATTCTTCTTTCGTCCTATGATTTCGGAGGTCCCTTCTTTTGTCGCTAATCTGCTTCAAGGTCTTGGTAGGTATGTGTTTCCTTATTTCCACATTTGGATACCTATGATTAGCAAATTCCTGATCTAGCCTTTTTAATAATTTAATTTCGTCGTCCGTCCAAATCCTCTTGTGGTTACCACTTGCACTTTTGCTACGCTCAGGTCTTGACTGTCGCTTCAAATTACGTATCGCCGGATGTTCATGGCGCTCATGTGTGGACAGTCCTCTAATTGTACCGAAAGACATTGAGCAGGCCTCACATTGGAATGCTTTCGGCTCTTGAGCTTCTGCAGGACCTGAGCATTTTGGAAAATGGCACCTAGCACCGTGTAACTTCGAAAACGGTTTGTTGCACCTGACGCAGGCCCAGAGCAAATCGCTTTCTAAATGATGGCACTTAAGGTGCTTATCTAAATCAGTAAGACCGACAAAGGAAAAGTGGCGGCCAGTCCTGAGGCAAAACGGGCATGCTATAGTATCCTGCATTAATGGTACATAGACCTTTGGGGTTTCATCATTATCAAGGGTAATTGCCGGGTCATCAATGATTGTCCCCTCCGAAGCGGACGAGTCCGCCACAGCGCTTCCGGGACAAGAGAGCACTGCGTCCGAGGCTATGTCATTATTATTTCCTGAGGCCATTGTTGGTTGAATTATTGTGTACCGCAACGAAACAACAAACAAATAAGTAGGAAATCCCTCTCAGTTCCAAGAAGCAAGCCTTGTTGTCAACATAATAGCAGTCCGACGTTTAAAACATATTGATGTTGTAGGATTATTTTTCTTCACAGACAGAATGCCTGTTGCCGGCAAGCCGGAGTTCTAACACGGAGCAGCTATTTCCAATCACTTCCCAAAACCTTACGGTTTTGGTGCATTGAGGGACCGTCTGCCACCTCACGCAAGCGTGAGGGCCCAGCGGGACCACGAGGAGGTCGTCCCTGTTAGGGTGGGAGAGGCTTAAGGGCCACAAGGACCTGTGTTGCGCTTCACCACCCCCCGTAACCATGACTCTCCTGCCCATCGCACCAGCGCTTCGTGCGACGGACAAGAGAGTCATAGTTACTCCCGCCGTTTACCCGCGCTTTTTTGAATTTCTTCACGTTGACATTCAGAGCACTGGGCAGAAATCACATTGCGTCAACACCCGCGGGGGCCATCGCAATGCTTTGTTTTAATTAGACAGTCGGATTCCCCTGGTCCGTGCCAGTTCTGAGCCGAGCGTTGAATGGCGGCCGAAGAAACGACACGCGACGGCTGAACCGACGCGGAAGCCTCGCAGCAAGGAAGATCCGCGGGAGGCCAAGGCACGGGACCGAGTTCGGATCCCAGGACGTCGACCGAAGTCTAAGACCCTTCACCTCGCCCAGGCCCGGCACGTCAGCCAGACCCGCTTCCCGACCAAGCCCGACACGCCCCGCTCCTCAGAGCCAATCCTTATTCCGAAGTTACGGATCCAATTTGCCGACTTCCCTTACCTACATTAATCTATCGACTAGAGGCTCTTGACCTTGGAGACCTGCTGCGGATATGGGTACGAACCGGCGCGAGACCTCCCGTGGCCCTCTCCTGGATTTTCAAGGTCCGAGGGGAATATCCAGACACCGCAGCAACTGCGGTGCTCTTCGCGTTCCGAACCCTATCTCCTTGCTAGAAGTTTCCAGGGAACTCGAACGCTTATACAGAAAAGAAAACTCTTCCCAGATCTCCCGACGGCTTCTCCAGGTCATTTTGGGTTACCCCGACGAACACTCAATGAGGGCCCGGATGTTAAACGGTTCCGCTGCCGGGTTCCGGAATAGCAACCGGATTCCCTTTCGCCCAACGTGTGTGTGTCTCTTTTTTTTATCTTTCAATTTATCTCTTTGTATAATAATATGTTTGCAGACATTGATTTTAGGACACCACATTTGCATAGGATTTCTCTTAGGGCTTAGGATCGACTGACTCGTGTGCAACGGCTGTTCACACGAAACCCTTCTCCACGTCAGTCCTCCAGGGTCTCGCTAGAGTATTTGCTACTACCACCAAGATCTGCACCGACGGCGGCTCCAGGCAGGCTCACGCCCAGACCCTTCTGCGCACACCGCCGCGACCCTCCTACTCGTCAGGGCTTCATGGAGGACGGTCACCAGTAATGGCACCGTCCCTCCCCACTTGCCGCTGACGGCAGAGTATAGGCGCGACGCTTCAGCGCCATCCATTTTCAGGGCTAGTTGCTTCGGCAGGTGAGTTGTTACACACTCCTTAGCGGATTCCGACTTCCATGGCCACCGTCCTGCTGTCTTAAGCAACCAACGCCTTTCATGGTATCCCATAAACGTCGACTTAGGCGCCTTAACTCTGCGTTTGGTTCATCCCACAGCGCCAGTTCTGCTTACCAAAATTGGCCCACTTGGCACTCTAATCCGAAATCTCGTGGCTTCAATGAACCAAGCAAGCCAGAGATCTCACCCATTTAAAGTTTGAGAATAGGTTGAGGTCGTTTCGGCCCCAAGGCCTCTAATCATTCGCTTTACCAGATGAGACTCGACGCGTCCCCGAAGGAACGGAGGAGTGAGTGCCAGCTATCCTGAGGGAAACTTCGGAGGGAACCAGCTACTAGATGGTTCGATTAGTCTTTCGCCCCTATACCTAGTTCCAGCGATCGATTTGCACGTCAGAATCGCTACGGACCTCCATCAGGGTTTCCCCTGACTTCGTCCTGACCAGGCATAGTTCACCATCTTTCGGGTACCAACGTGTACGCTCTAGGTGCGCCTCTTCTCGCAATGAGAACGAGACGCCCCGGGAGTGCGGAGCACTATGCAGCGCCCATCCTCCCTCGGCCGACGCAAAGGACGACCTTCACTTTCATTTCGCCTTTAGGTTTACTCATCCCAATGACTCGCGCACATGTTAGGCTCCTTGGTCCGTGTTTCAAGACGGGTCCTGAGAGTACCCAAAGCAATAGCGCCGCCGACAGGTAATTCAAAGCTTGGCCAGTCCGAGGGCTCCGCCGGCTAACAGCTGGCCAGGCCCGTGAACGGGAAAGACGTCCGTACCACAGGGCAAACAAAGCTGACCGAGCTTGCGGCGGGCCTGACGCACCGTTCGAATGAGAAGACTGGTTGCGGCCCGATACCATCTGGGGGAACACCGTCGCGCAGCCGGTCGGGTCACCGAGGGTCCGTCGCGCACGCACAAGGCGACGCAACGGTCTAACCGCCCGGGCCGTAGACCGACACGCAACGGGTCGCGACGTCCTACTAGGGGAGAAGTGCACGTCTACGTAGCCGGAACGTTCGCCGTTGGCCGTAACATCCGTGCGCCCTCCTTGCGGAAAAGCGACGGACACCCCTTTCGGGGTTTCGCGCACCAACGGGAGCCAGCATTTGTCGACGATGAATCTCCCCTTTCGAACTTTTGGGTTTCTCAGGTTTACCCCTGAACGGTTTCACGTACTCTTGAACTCTCTCTTCAAAGTTCTTTTCAACTTTCCCTCACGGTACTTGTTCGCTATCGGTCTCGTGGTTGTATTTAGCCTTAGATGGAGTTTACCACCCACTTAGGGCTGCATTCTCAAGCAACCCGACTCTAAGGAGAGACCCTCCCGAGACGCGCACCGGTCGCTACGGGCCTGGCACCCTCTATGGGTAAATGGCCCCATTCAAGATGGACTTGGACGCGATGCAACGTCACGGGATAAACGGATCCTCCCGAACACTACATTTCCCTGCGGCAGTACCGCGGGATTCAGTGCTGGGCTCTTTCCTGTTCGCTCGCCGCTACTAAGGAAATCCTTGTTAGTTTCTTTTCCTCCGCTTAGTAATATGCTTAAATTCAGCGGGTAATCTCGCCTACTCTGAGGTCGTCGTATACGTGTTAAATATATCACACACGTAGAGTGATATATTTTATATATGTGTAAAAATGACGAAAGAAGCTGTGGCGTAATCCTCGTACAACGGGGGCACACAACCGAGAGAAGCGGACCAGGCAGAGTGTGTGAACGAATGTTACGAGAAATGGGAAATGAGAGAGAGACTTGAGATCATGTTCGATGCGTCGTCCCAACTTCGCCGTGTGCCTTCGGAATATGTTGTCGTAACGCAACAGCAGCGTTTCCAAAGGTAAGGAAGCTCCTCGTAATTCGCCAGAAGTGATCAGCGGAAAGTAAGTCACATCGTCCTTAATGCGCCACACCAAAGCATCTTCGCGTCTCGTTTAATTCGATCTAAAGGAGAGAGACTCTCGCCAGGCGACTGCCGGTATGGTTTAACGCCCGTCCGCTTGCTTTTTGTATAGCTTTCGTGGACTGGACGACCGGACTTGACGCGCGGTCTCTCTCGGCGATCGACTAACGCGAAGACATGGGGCGACCGGACGCTGCTACCTTTCCACCTCCTCCTTCTAGGAGAGAAGTCATCCCTATGTGATGAGTCATATATATGGCGGCTGTGTAAGCCTCGCCAAAGAGGATTCAGGATACAGAAACAAGTTGTAGTACAACACAACACATTCACGGAGCCACAAACGACTCGACCGAAACGTGGCCGGGGAAGATGCATCCCGGAACTTCATCGTTTCGACGAATGAGTGCCTCCTTTTCGCGTTGTTCCTGCAACAAGACGATCCCTCTAGAATCCCTGGGGCTCTGTTTCTCGTCATACATTTCTTCACCACACTACACGGGTGGGGTATACGCGATCTCGTGTTCATGCTCACTCGCACACCCTTTCATTGTCCTTCTCTGTAGTCTCACGACAAACTCTCTTGTGTGTCGTTGCGGGTTACGCACGCCTCTTTCTTACACGCATCATTTCAGACTACGTCGGGAGCGCGGATGAAAACTCGCACGAAAAGCGAACGCTGTCTGTTAACAATCACGAGGGTATTTGGCGAGACACGGAGGCTGGTCGATGATCGTACGTCCGCGCGCTTGCGTCCGGAGCGGTGCACATACACACACGGGCGGTCGACAAATTAAGCGACTCACGACGCCGTGTGAAAATTAGCACTCACGCAAGTCCGGAACGACAAAGCAACGACGATGACGACGATGTCTCCAGTCATCTGCCGCGTACACACAACCTTCTTCCCTCCATGACGTCTAGAGCGTATTCTCGCTTGTTTTCGTGCGACCGCGGCAAACGCCGACGAACGGTCCAACAATCGCTCGTACGTGACACCGAGATGCCAACGTAAGCAGTCTTAAGGTTACGTGAACGACCCTCAGCCAGGCGTGGTCCAGGAATTGTATCCGTGGACCGCAATGTGCGTTCGAAATGTCGATGTTCATGTGTCCTGCAGTTCACACGTTGACGCGCAATTAGCTGCGTTCTTCATCGACCCACGAGCCAAGTGATCCACCGTTCAGGGTTGTATTTTAATATTCTGTGTTCATGTATATATATATATCATACTCGTATATAGTTCTCGGGTTCGGAAGAATCCGAGACCCGCGCCTCCAACTAGCACACGGTCGATGGAGGTTCGGGCGTCGCGACACTTCGTCCGAACGAACGAAAGTGACGACACAGGGGTCTCTGGGATGCGGTTCCGCACGGAGACCGCCACGCAATTGCGAACGGTTCCCGTAACGGCCAGGCGTAGAGTACATTTAAAAACCTAGGATCAACCTGGAGAGTACGATGGAGCCGACGGGGATACCCCGATCAAGTGAACCACGTACATCCACGGTGTTCTCCTCTGAAACGACACC
>NW_027480450.1:5302500-5315000 GCF_051401765.1 Calliopsis andreniformis | reverse complement strand
ATATTGAAAATATTCTAAGTCCCCGTTCGTGTCGCTCCGGAACCGAATGTCGACGGAACGAAATGACAACGGTAGATCCTTATTCCTGGTGCTCGTGGCTCTCTAAAACCATACACTTGTTCTCCTCTGTCTCTTACCTGTGTCGAGATAATCGAGAATCATGGAGCGTTCGTGTCGCTCCGGAACCGAAAGTCGTCGGTTCGAAACGAGAACGTTAGATCCATATTCCTGATCGTTGAGGCACTCTAAAACTATTAGGCTGTTTTGCTCTCTGATGCCCGTGGACCGAGAGAACGTAGAATAACGGAGCGATCGTGTCGCTCCGGAGCCCGAGCGAAAAAATTCTAAGTCCCCGTTCGTGTCGCTCCGGAGCCCGAGCGAAAAAATTCTAAGTCCCCGTTCGTGTCGCTCCGGAACCGAATGTCGACGGAACGAAATGACAACGGTAGATCCTTATTCCTGGTGCTCGTGGCTCTCTAAAACCATACACTTGTTCTCCTCTGTCTCTTACCTGTGTCGAGATAATCGAGAATCATGGAGCGTTCGTGTCGCTCCGGAACCGAAAGTCGTCGGTTCGAAACGAGAACGTTAGATCCATATTCCTGATCGTTGAGGCACTCTAAAACTATTAGGCTGTTTTGCTCTCTGATGCCCGTGGACCGAGAGAACGTAGAATAACGGAGCGATCGTGTCGCTCCGGAGCCCGAGCGAAAAAATTCTAAGTCCCCGTTCGTGTCGCTCCGGAGCCCGAGCGAAAAAATTCTAAGTCCCCGTTCGTGTCGCTCCGGAACCGAATGTCGACGGAACGAAATGACAACGGTAGATCCTTATTCCTGGTGCTCGTGGCTCTCTAAAACCATACACTTGTTCTCCTCTGTCTCTTACCTGTGTCGAGATAATCGAGAATCATGGAGCGTTCGTGTCGCTCCGGAACCGAAAGTCGTCGGTTCGAAACGAGAACGTTAGATCCATATTCCTGATCGTTGAGGCACTCTAAAACTATTAGGCTGTTTTGCTCTCTGATGCCCGTGGACCGAGAGAACGTAGAATAACGGAGCGATCGTGTCGCTCCGGAGCCCGAGCGAAAAAATTCTAAGTCCCCGTTCGTGTCGCTCCGGAGCCCGAGCGAAAAAATTCTAAGTCCCCGTTCGTGTCGCTCCGGAACCGAATGTCGACGGAACGAAATGACAACGGTAGATCCTTATTCCTGGTGCTCGTGGCTCTCTAAAACCATACACTTGTTCTCCTCTGTCTCTTACCTGTGTCGAGATAATCGAGAATCATGGAGCGTTCGTGTCGCTCCGGAACCGAAAGTCGTCGGTTCGAAACGAGAACGTTAGATCCATATTCCTGATCGTTGAGGCACTCTAAAACTATTAGGCTGTTTTGCTCTCTGATGCCCGTGGACCGAGAGAACGTAGAATAACGGAGCGATCGTGTCGCTCCGGAGCCCGAGCGAAAAAATTCTAAGTCCCCGTTCGTGTCGCTCCGGAGCCCGAGCGAAAAAATTCTAAGTCCCCGTTCGTGTCGCTCCGGAACCGAATGTCGACGGAACGAAATGACAACGGTAGATCCTTATTCCTGGTGCTCGTGGCTCTCTAAAACCATACACTTGTTCTCCTCTGTCTCTTACCTGTGTCGAGATAATCGAGAATCATGGAGCGTTCGTGTCGCTCCGGAACCGAAAGTCGTCGGTTCGAAACGAGAACGTTAGATCCATATTCCTGATCGTTGAGGCACTCTAAAACTATTAGGCTGTTTTGCTCTCTGATGCCCGTGGACCGAGAGAACGTAGAATAACGGAGCGATCGTGTCGCTCCGGAGCCCGAGCGAAAAAATTCTAAGTCCCCGTTCGTGTCGCTCCGGAGCCCGAGCGAAAAAATTCTAAGTCCCCGTTCGTGTCGCTCCGGAACCGAATGTCGACGGAACGAAATGACAACGGTAGATCCTTATTCCTGGTGCTCGTGGCTCTCTAAAACCATACACTTGTTCTCCTCTGTCTCTTACCTGTGTCGAGATAATCGAGAATCATGGAGCGTTCGTGTCGCTCCGGAACCGAAAGTCGTCGGTTCGAAACGAGAACGTTAGATCCATATTCCTGATCGTTGAGGCACTCTAAAACTATTAGGCTGTTTTGCTCTCTGATGCCCGTGGACCGAGAGAACGTAGAATAACGGAGCGATCGTGTCGCTCCGGAGCCCGAGCGAAAAAATTCTAAGTCCCCGTTCGTGTCGCTCCGGAGCCCGAGCGAAAAAATTCTAAGTCCCCGTTCGTGTCGCTCCGGAACCGAATGTCGACGGAACGAAATGACAACGGTAGATCCTTATTCCTGGTGCTCGTGGCTCTCTAAAACCATACACTTGTTCTCCTCTGTCTCTTACCTGTGTCGAGATAATCGAGAATCATGGAGCGTTCGTGTCGCTCCGGAACCGAAAGTCGTCGGTTCGAAACGAGAACGTTAGATCCATATTCCTGATCGTTGAGGCACTCTAAAACTATTAGGCTGTTTTGCTCTCTGATGCCCGTGGACCGAGAGAACGTAGAATAACGGAGCGATCGTGTCGCTCCGGAGCCCGAGCGAAAAAATTCTAAGTCCCCGTTCGTGTCGCTCCGGAGCCCGAGCGAAAAAATTCTAAGTCCCCGTTCGTGTCGCTCCGGAACCGAATGTCGACGGAACGAAATGACAACGGTAGATCCTTATTCCTGGTGCTCGTGGCTCTCTAAAACCATACACTTGTTCTCCTCTGTCTCTTACCTGTGTCGAGATAATCGAGAATCATGGAGCGTTCGTGTCGCTCCGGAACCGAAAGTCGTCGGTTCGAAACGAGAACGTTAGATCCATATTCCTGATCGTTGAGGCACTCTAAAACTATTAGGCTGTTTTGCTCTCTGATGCCCGTGGACCGAGAGAACGTAGAATAACGGAGCGATCGTGTCGCTCCGGAGCCCGAGCGAAAAAATTCTAAGTCCCCGTTCGTGTCGCTCCGGAGCCCGAGCGAAAAAATTCTAAGTCCCCGTTCGTGTCGCTCCGGAACCGAATGTCGACGGAACGAAATGACAACGGTAGATCCTTATTCCTGGTGCTCGTGGCTCTCTAAAACCATACACTTGTTCTCCTCTGTCTCTTACCTGTGTCGAGATAATCGAGAATCATGGAGCGTTCGTGTCGCTCCGGAACCGAAAGTCGTCGGTTCGAAACGAGAACGTTAGATCCATATTCCTGATCGTTGAGGCACTCTAAAACTATTAGGCTGTTTTGCTCTCTGATGCCCGTGGACCGAGAGAACGTAGAATAACGGAGCGATCGTGTCGCTCCGGAGCCCGAGCGAAAAAATTCTAAGTCCCCGTTCGTGTCGCTCCGGAGCCCGAGCGAAAAAATTCTAAGTCCCCGTTCGTGTCGCTCCGGAACCGAATGTCGACGGAACGAAATGACAACGGTAGATCCTTATTCCTGGTGCTCGTGGCTCTCTAAAACCATACACTTGTTCTCCTCTGTCTCTTACCTGTGTCGAGATAATCGAGAATCATGGAGCGTTCGTGTCGCTCCGGAACCGAAAGTCGTCGGTTCGAAACGAGAACGTTAGATCCATATTCCTGATCGTTGAGGCACTCTAAAACTATTAGGCTGTTTTGCTCTCTGATGCCCGTGGACCGAGAGAACGTAGAATAACGGAGCGATCGTGTCGCTCCGGAGCCCGAGCGAAAAAATTCTAAGTCCCCGTTCGTGTCGCTCCGGAGCCCGAGCGAAAAAATTCTAAGTCCCCGTTCGTGTCGCTCCGGAACCGAATGTCGACGGAACGAAATGACAACGGTAGATCCTTATTCCTGGTGCTCGTGGCTCTCTAAAACCATACACTTGTTCTCCTCTGTCTCTTACCTGTGTCGAGATAATCGAGAATCATGGAGCGTTCGTGTCGCTCCGGAACCGAAAGTCGTCGGTTCGAAACGAGAACGTTAGATCCATATTCCTGATCGTTGAGGCACTCTAAAACTATTAGGCTGTTTTGCTCTCTGATGCCCGTGGACCGAGAGAACGTAGAATAACGGAGCGATCGTGTCGCTCCGGAGCCCGAGCGAAAAAATTCTAAGTCCCCGTTCGTGTCGCTCCGGAGCCCGAGCGAAAAAATTCTAAGTCCCCGTTCGTGTCGCTCCGGAACCGAATGTCGACGGAACGAAATGACAACGGTAGATCCTTATTCCTGGTGCTCGTGGCTCTCTAAAACCATACACTTGTTCTCCTCTGTCTCTTACCTGTGTCGAGATAATCGAGAATCATGGAGCGTTCGTGTCGCTCCGGAACCGAAAGTCGTCGGTTCGAAACGAGAACGTTAGATCCATATTCCTGATCGTTGAGGCACTCTAAAACTATTAGGCTGTTTTGCTCTCTGATGCCCGTGGACCGAGAGAACGTAGAATAACGGAGCGATCGTGTCGCTCCGGAGCCCGAGCGAAAAAATTCTAAGTCCCCGTTCGTGTCGCTCCGGAGCCCGAGCGAAAAAATTCTAAGTCCCCGTTCGTGTCGCTCCGGAACCGAATGTCGACGGAACGAAATGACAACGGTAGATCCTTATTCCTGGTGCTCGTGGCTCTCTAAAACCATACACTTGTTCTCCTCTGTCTCTTACCTGTGTCGAGATAATCGAGAATCATGGAGCGTTCGTGTCGCTCCGGAACCGAAAGTCGTCGGTTCGAAACGAGAACGTTAGATCCATATTCCTGATCGTTGAGGCACTCTAAAACTATTAGGCTGTTTTGCTCTCTGATGCCCGTGGACCGAGAGAACGTAGAATAACGGAGCGATCGTGTCGCTCCGGAGCCCGAGCGAAAAAATTCTAAGTCCCCGTTCGTGTCGCTCCGGAGCCCGAGCGAAAAAATTCTAAGTCCCCGTTCGTGTCGCTCCGGAACCGAATGTCGACGGAACGAAATGACAACGGTAGATCCTTATTCCTGGTGCTCGTGGCTCTCTAAAACCATACACTTGTTCTCCTCTGTCTCTTACCTGTGTCGAGATAATCGAGAATCATGGAGCGTTCGTGTCGCTCCGGAACCGAAAGTCGTCGGTTCGAAACGAGAACGTTAGATCCATATTCCTGATCGTTGAGGCACTCTAAAACTATTAGGCTGTTTTGCTCTCTGATGCCCGTGGACCGAGAGAACGTAGAATAACGGAGCGATCGTGTCGCTCCGGAGCCCGAGCGAAAAAATTCTAAGTCCCCGTTCGTGTCGCTCCGGAGCCCGAGCGAAAAAATTCTAAGTCCCCGTTCGTGTCGCTCCGGAACCGAATGTCGACGGAACGAAATGACAACGGTAGATCCTTATTCCTGGTGCTCGTGGCTCTCTAAAACCATACACTTGTTCTCCTCTGTCTCTTACCTGTGTCGAGATAATCGAGAATCATGGAGCGTTCGTGTCGCTCCGGAACCGAAAGTCGTCGGTTCGAAACGAGAACGTTAGATCCATATTCCTGATCGTTGAGGCACTCTAAAACTATTAGGCTGTTTTGCTCTCTGATGCCCGTGGACCGAGAGAACGTAGAATAACGGAGCGATCGTGTCGCTCCGGAGCCCGAGCGAAAAAATTCTAAGTCCCCGTTCGTGTCGCTCCGGAGCCCGAGCGAAAAAATTCTAAGTCCCCGTTCGTGTCGCTCCGGAACCGAATGTCGACGGAACGAAATGACAACGGTAGATCCTTATTCCTGGTGCTCGTGGCTCTCTAAAACCATACACTTGTTCTCCTCTGTCTCTTACCTGTGTCGAGATAATCGAGAATCATGGAGCGTTCGTGTCGCTCCGGAACCGAAAGTCGTCGGTTCGAAACGAGAACGTTAGATCCATATTCCTGATCGTTGAGGCACTCTAAAACTATTAGGCTGTTTTGCTCTCTGATGCCCGTGGACCGAGAGAACGTAGAATAACGGAGCGATCGTGTCGCTCCGGAGCCCGAGCGAAAAAATTCTAAGTCCCCGTTCGTGTCGCTCCGGAGCCCGAGCGAAAAAATTCTAAGTCCCCGTTCGTGTCGCTCCGGAACCGAATGTCGACGGAACGAAATGACAACGGTAGATCCTTATTCCTGGTGCTCGTGGCTCTCTAAAACCATACACTTGTTCTCCTCTGTCTCTTACCTGTGTCGAGATAATCGAGAATCATGGAGCGTTCGTGTCGCTCCGGAACCGAAAGTCGTCGGTTCGAAACGAGAACGTTAGATCCATATTCCTGATCGTTGAGGCACTCTAAAACTATTAGGCTGTTTTGCTCTCTGATGCCCGTGGACCGAGAGAACGTAGAATAACGGAGCGATCGTGTCGCTCCGGAGCCCGAGCGAAAAAATTCTAAGTCCCCGTTCGTGTCGCTCCGGAGCCCGAGCGAAAAAATTCTAAGTCCCCGTTCGTGTCGCTCCGGAACCGAATGTCGACGGAACGAAATGACAACGGTAGATCCTTATTCCTGGTGCTCGTGGCTCTCTAAAACCATACACTTGTTCTCCTCTGTCTCTTACCTGTGTCGAGATAATCGAGAATCATGGAGCGTTCGTGTCGCTCCGGAACCGAAAGTCGTCGGTTCGAAACGAGAACGTTAGATCCATATTCCTGATCGTTGAGGCACTCTAAAACTATTAGGCTGTTTTGCTCTCTGATGCCCGTGGACCGAGAGAACGTAGAATAACGGAGCGATCGTGTCGCTCCGGAGCCCGAGCGAAAAAATTCTAAGTCCCCGTTCGTGTCGCTCCGGAGCCCGAGCGAAAAAATTCTAAGTCCCCGTTCGTGTCGCTCCGGAACCGAATGTCGACGGAACGAAATGACAACGGTAGATCCTTATTCCTGGTGCTCGTGGCTCTCTAAAACCATACACTTGTTCTCCTCTGTCTCTTACCTGTGTCGAGATAATCGAGAATCATGGAGCGTTCGTGTCGCTCCGGAACCGAAAGTCGTCGGTTCGAAACGAGAACGTTAGATCCATATTCCTGATCGTTGAGGCACTCTAAAACTATTAGGCTGTTTTGCTCTCTGATGCCCGTGGACCGAGAGAACGTAGAATAACGGAGCGATCGTGTCGCTCCGGAGCCCGAGCGAAAAAATTCTAAGTCCCCGTTCGTGTCGCTCCGGAGCCCGAGCGAAAAAATTCTAAGTCCCCGTTCGTGTCGCTCCGGAACCGAATGTCGACGGAACGAAATGACAACGGTAGATCCTTATTCCTGGTGCTCGTGGCTCTCTAAAACCATACACTTGTTCTCCTCTGTCTCTTACCTGTGTCGAGATAATCGAGAATCATGGAGCGTTCGTGTCGCTCCGGAACCGAAAGTCGTCGGTTCGAAACGAGAACGTTAGATCCATATTCCTGATCGTTGAGGCACTCTAAAACTATTAGGCTGTTTTGCTCTCTGATGCCCGTGGACCGAGAGAACGTAGAATAACGGAGCGATCGTGTCGCTCCGGAGCCCGAGCGAAAAAATTCTAAGTCCCCGTTCGTGTCGCTCCGGAGCCCGAGCGAAAAAATTCTAAGTCCCCGTTCGTGTCGCTCCGGAACCGAATGTCGACGGAACGAAATGACAACGGTAGATCCTTATTCCTGGTGCTCGTGGCTCTCTAAAACCATACACTTGTTCTCCTCTGTCTCTTACCTGTGTCGAGATAATCGAGAATCATGGAGCGTTCGTGTCGCTCCGGAACCGAAAGTCGTCGGTTCGAAACGAGAACGTTAGATCCATATTCCTGATCGTTGAGGCACTCTAAAACTATTAGGCTGTTTTGCTCTCTGATGCCCGTGGACCGAGAGAACGTAGAATAACGGAGCGATCGTGTCGCTCCGGAGCCCGAGCGAAAAAATTCTAAGTCCCCGTTCGTGTCGCTCCGGAGCCCGAGCGAAAAAATTCTAAGTCCCCGTTCGTGTCGCTCCGGAACCGAATGTCGACGGAACGAAATGACAACGGTAGATCCTTATTCCTGGTGCTCGTGGCTCTCTAAAACCATACACTTGTTCTCCTCTGTCTCTTACCTGTGTCGAGATAATCGAGAATCATGGAGCGTTCGTGTCGCTCCGGAACCGAAAGTCGTCGGTTCGAAACGAGAACGTTAGATCCATATTCCTGATCGTTGAGGCACTCTAAAACTATTAGGCTGTTTTGCTCTCTGATGCCCGTGGACCGAGAGAACGTAGAATAACGGAGCGATCGTGTCGCTCCGGAGCCCGAGCGAAAAAATTCTAAGTCCCCGTTCGTGTCGCTCCGGAGCCCGAGCGAAAAAATTCTAAGTCCCCGTTCGTGTCGCTCCGGAACCGAATGTCGACGGAACGAAATGACAACGGTAGATCCTTATTCCTGGTGCTCGTGGCTCTCTAAAACCATACACTTGTTCTCCTCTGTCTCTTACCTGTGTCGAGATAATCGAGAATCATGGAGCGTTCGTGTCGCTCCGGAACCGAAAGTCGTCGGTTCGAAACGAGAACGTTAGATCCATATTCCTGATCGTTGAGGCACTCTAAAACTATTAGGCTGTTTTGCTCTCTGATGCCCGTGGACCGAGAGAACGTAGAATAACGGAGCGATCGTGTCGCTCCGGAGCCCGAGCGAAAAAATTCTAAGTCCCCGTTCGTGTCGCTCCGGAGCCCGAGCGAAAAAATTCTAAGTCCCCGTTCGTGTCGCTCCGGAACCGAATGTCGACGGAACGAAATGACAACGGTAGATCCTTATTCCTGGTGCTCGTGGCTCTCTAAAACCATACACTTGTTCTCCTCTGTCTCTTACCTGTGTCGAGATAATCGAGAATCATGGAGCGTTCGTGTCGCTCCGGAACCGAAAGTCGTCGGTTCGAAACGAGAACGTTAGATCCATATTCCTGATCGTTGAGGCACTCTAAAACTATTAGGCTGTTTTGCTCTCTGATGCCCGTGGACCGAGAGAACGTAGAATAACGGAGCGATCGTGTCGCTCCGGAGCCCGAGCGAAAAAATTCTAAGTCCCCGTTCGTGTCGCTCCGGAGCCCGAGCGAAAAAATTCTAAGTCCCCGTTCGTGTCGCTCCGGAACCGAATGTCGACGGAACGAAATGACAACGGTAGATCCTTATTCCTGGTGCTCGTGGCTCTCTAAAACCATACACTTGTTCTCCTCTGTCTCTTACCTGTGTCGAGATAATCGAGAATCATGGAGCGTTCGTGTCGCTCCGGAACCGAAAGTCGTCGGTTCGAAACGAGAACGTTAGATCCATATTCCTGATCGTTGAGGCACTCTAAAACTATTAGGCTGTTTTGCTCTCTGATGCCCGTGGACCGAGAGAACGTAGAATAACGGAGCGATCGTGTCGCTCCGGAGCCCGAGCGAAAAAATTCTAAGTCCCCGTTCGTGTCGCTCCGGAGCCCGAGCGAAAAAATTCTAAGTCCCCGTTCGTGTCGCTCCGGAACCGAATGTCGACGGAACGAAATGACAACGGTAGATCCTTATTCCTGGTGCTCGTGGCTCTCTAAAACCATACACTTGTTCTCCTCTGTCTCTTACCTGTGTCGAGATAATCGAGAATCATGGAGCGTTCGTGTCGCTCCGGAACCGAAAGTCGTCGGTTCGAAACGAGAACGTTAGATCCATATTCCTGATCGTTGAGGCACTCTAAAACTATTAGGCTGTTTTGCTCTCTGATGCCCGTGGACCGAGAGAACGTAGAATAACGGAGCGATCGTGTCGCTCCGGAGCCCGAGCGAAAAAATTCTAAGTCCCCGTTCGTGTCGCTCCGGAGCCCGAGCGAAAAAATTCTAAGTCCCCGTTCGTGTCGCTCCGGAACCGAATGTCGACGGAACGAAATGACAACGGTAGATCCTTATTCCTGGTGCTCGTGGCTCTCTAAAACCATACACTTGTTCTCCTCTGTCTCTTACCTGTGTCGAGATAATCGAGAATCATGGAGCGTTCGTGTCGCTCCGGAACCGAAAGTCGTCGGTTCGAAACGAGAACGTTAGATCCATATTCCTGATCGTTGAGGCACTCTAAAACTATTAGGCTGTTTTGCTCTCTGATGCCCGAGGACCGAGAGAACGTAGAATAACGGAGCGATCGTGTCGCTCCGGAGCCCGAGCGAAAAAATTCTAAGTCCCCGTTCGTGTCGCTCCGGAGACCGAGCGAAAAAATTCTAAGTCCCTGTTCGTGTCGCTCCGGAACCGAATGTCGACGGAACGAAATGACAACGGTAGATCCTTATTCCTGGTGCTCGTGGCTCTCTAAAACCATACACTTGTTCTCCTCTGTCTCTTACCTGTGTCGAGATAATCGAGAATCATGGAGCGTTCGTGTCGCTCCGGAACCGAAAGTCGTCGGTTCGAAACGAGAACGTTAGATCCATATTCCTGATCGTTGAGGCACTCTAAAACTATTAGGCTGTTTTGCTCTCTGATGCCCGTGGACCGAGAGAACGTAGAATAACGGAGCGATCGTGTCGCTCCGGAGCCCGAGCGAAAAAATTCTAAGTCCCCGTTCGTGTCGCTCCGGAGCCCGAGCGAAAAAATTCTAAGTCCCCGTTCGTGTCGCTCCGGAACCGAATGTCGACGGAACGAAATGACAACGGTAGATCCTTATTCCTGGTGCTCGTGGCTCTCTAAAACCATACACATGTTCTCCTCTGTCTCTTACCTGTGTCGAGATAATCGAGAATCATGGAGCGTTCGTGTCGCTCCGGAACCGAAAGTCGTCGGTTCGAAACGAGAACGTTAGATCCATATTCCTGATCGTTGAGGCACTCTAAAACTATTAGGCTGTTTTGCTCTCTGATGCCCGTGGACCGAGAGAACGTAGAATAACGGAGCGATCGTGTCGCTCCGGAGCCCGAGCGAAAAAATTCTAAGTCCCCGTTCGTGTCGCTCCGGAGCCCGAGCGAAAAAATTCTAAGTCCCCGTTCGTGTCGCTCCGGAACCGAATGTCGACGGAACGAAATGACAACGGTAGATCCTTATTCCTGGTGCTCGTGGCTCTCTAAAACCATACACTTGTTCTCCTCTGTCTCTTACCTGTGTCGAGATAATCGAGAATCATGGAGCGTTCGTGTCGCTCCGGAACCGAAAGTCGTCGGTTCGAAACGAGAACGTTAGATCCATATTCCTGATCGTTGAGGCACTCTAAAACTATTAGGCTGTTTTGCTCTCTGATGCCCGTGGACCGAGAGAACGTAGAATAACGGAGCGATCGTGTCGCTCCGGAGCCCGAGCGAAAAAATTCTAAGTCCCCGTTCGTGTCGCTCCGGAGCCCGAGCGAAAAAATTCTAAGTCCCCGTTCGTGTCGCTCCGGAACCGAATGTCGACGGAACGAAATGACAACGGTAGATCCTTATTCCTGGTGCTCGTGGCTCTCTAAAACCATACACTTGTTCTCCTCTGTCTCTTACCTGTGTCGAGATAATCGAGAATCATGGAGCGTTCGTGTCGCTCCGGAACCGAAAGTCGTCGGTTCGAAACGAGAACGTTAGATCCATATTCCTGATCGTTGAGGCACTCTAAAACTATTAGGCTGTTTTGCTCTCTGATGCCCGTGGACCGAGAGAACGTAGAATAACGGAGCGATCGTGTCGCTCCGGAGCCCGAGCGAAAAAATTCTAAGTCCCCGTTCGTGTCGCTCCGGAGCCCGAGCGAAAAAATTCTAAGTCCCCGTTCGTGTCGCTCCGGAACCGAATGTCGACGGAACGAAATGACAACGGTAGATCCTTATTCCTGGTGCTCGTGGCTCTCTAAAACCATACACTTGTTCTCCTCTGTCTCTTACCTGTGTCGAGATAATCGAGAATCATGGAGCGTTCGTGTCGCTCCGGAACCGAAAGTCGTCGGTTCGAAACGAGAACGTTAGATCCATATTCCTGATCGTTGAGGCACTCTAAAACTATTAGGCTGTTTTGCTCTCTGATGCCCGTGGACCGAGAGAACGTAGAATAACGGAGCGATCGTGTCGCTCCGGAGCCCGAGCGAAAAAATTCTAAGTCCCCGTTCGTGTCGCTCCGGAGCCCGAGCGAAAAAATTCTAAGTCCCCGTTCGTGTCGCTCCGGAACCGAATGTCGACGGAACGAAATGACAACGGTAGATCCTTATTCCTGGTGCTCGTGGCTCTCTAAAACCATACACTTGTTCTCCTCTGTCTCTTACCTGTGTCGAGATAATCGAGAATCATGGAGCGTTCGTGTCGCTCCGGAACCGAAAGTCGTCGGTTCGAAACGAGAACGTTAGATCCATATTCCTGATCGTTGAGGCACTCTAAAACTATTAGGCTGTTTTGCTCTCTGATGCCCGTGGACCGAGAGAACGTAGAATAACGGAGCGATCGTGTCGCTCCGGAGCCCGAGCGAAAAAATTCTAAGTCCCCGTTCGTGTCGCTCCGGAGCCCGAGCGAAAAAATTCTAAGTCCCCGTTCGTGTCGCTCCGGATTGCTGAGTCGAATTGTGTGCAAGTGCCAGCGGCGTAGTGTTTCTTCGGCCGTTGCGCAGTATTGCCGGCGGGGTATCGTTTCGTCGTTCGTGGTGTACGACTAGTGGAATATTTAC
>NW_027480450.1:5295000-5297500 GCF_051401765.1 Calliopsis andreniformis | reverse complement strand
CCGAGGGCTCCGCCGGCTAACAGCTGGCCAGGCCCGTGAACGGGAAAGACGTCCGTACCACAGGGCAAACAAAGCTGACCGAGCTTGCGGCGGGCCTGACGCACCGTTCGAATGAGAAGACTGGTTGCGGCCCGATACCATCTGGGGGAACACCGTCGCGCAGCCGGTCGGGTCACCGAGGGTCCGTCGCGCACGCACAAGGCGACGCAACGGTCTAACCGCCCGGGCCGTAGACCGACACGCAACGGGTCGCGACGTCCTACTAGGGGAGAAGTGCACGTCTACGTAGCCGGAACGTTCGCCGTTGGCCGTAACATCCGTGCGCCCTCCTTGCGGAAAAGCGACGGACACCCCTTTCGGGGTTTCGCGCACCAACGGGAGCCAGCATTTGTCGACGATGAATCTCCCCTTTCGAACTTTTGGGTTTCTCAGGTTTACCCCTGAACGGTTTCACGTACTCTTGAACTCTCTCTTCAAAGTTCTTTTCAACTTTCCCTCACGGTACTTGTTCGCTATCGGTCTCGTGGTTGTATTTAGCCTTAGATGGAGTTTACCACCCACTTAGGGCTGCATTCTCAAGCAACCCGACTCTAAGGAGAGACCCTCCCGAGACGCGCACCGGTCGCTACGGGCCTGGCACCCTCTATGGGTAAATGGCCCCATTCAAGATGGACTTGGACGCGATGCAACGTCACGGGATAAACGGATCCTCCCGAACACTACATTTCCCTGCGGCAGTACCGCGGGATTCAGTGCTGGGCTCTTTCCTGTTCGCTCGCCGCTACTAAGGAAATCCTTGTTAGTTTCTTTTCCTCCGCTTAGTAATATGCTTAAATTCAGCGGGTAATCTCGCCTACTCTGAGGTCGTCGTATACGTGTTAAATATATCACACACGTAGAGTGATATATTTTATATATGTGTAAAAATGACGAAAGAAGCTGTGGCGTAATCCTCGTACAACGGGGGCACACAACCGAGAGAAGCGGACCAGGCAGAGTGTGTGAACGAATGTTACGAGAAATGGGAAATGAGAGAGAGACTTGAGATCATGTTCGATGCGTCGTCCCAACTTCGCCGTGTGCCTTCGGAATATGTTGTCGTAACGCAACAGCAGCGTTTCCAAAGGTAAGGAAGCTCCTCGTAATTCGCCAGAAGTGATCAGCGGAAAGTAAGTCACATCGTCCTTAATGCGCCACACCAAAGCATCTTCGCGTCTCGTTTAATTCGATCTAAAGGAGAGAGACTCTCGCCAGGCGACTGCCGGTATGGTTTAACGCCCGTCCGCTTGCTTTTTGTATAGCTTTCGTGGACTGGACGACCGGACTTGACGCGCGGTCTCTCTCGGCGATCGACTAACGCGAAGACATGGGGCGACCGGACGCTGCTACCTTTCCACCTCCTCCTTCTAGGAGAGAAGTCATCCCTATGTGATGAGTCATATATATGGCGGCTGTGTAAGCCTCGCCAAAGAGGATTCAGGATACAGAAACAAGTTGTAGTACAACACAACACATTCACGGAGCCACAAACGACTCGACCGAAACGTGGCCGGGGAAGATGCATCCCGGAACTTCATCGTTTCGACGAATGAGTGCCTCCTTTTCGCGTTGTTCCTGCAACAAGACGATCCCTCTAGAATCCCTGGGGCTCTGTTTCTCGTCATACATTTCTTCACCACACTACACGGGTGGGGTATACGCGATCTCGTGTTCATGCTCACTCGCACACCCTTTCATTGTCCTTCTCTGTAGTCTCACGACAAACTCTCTTGTGTGTCGTTGCGGGTTACGCACGCCTCTTTCTTACACGCATCATTTCAGACTACGTCGGGAGCGCGGATGAAAACTCGCACGAAAAGCGAACGCTGTCTGTTAACAATCACGAGGGTATTTGGCGAGACACGGAGGCTGGTCGATGATCGTACGTCCGCGCGCTTGCGTCCGGAGCGGTGCACATACACACACGGGCGGTCGACAAATTAAGCGACTCACGACGCCGTGTGAAAATTAGCACTCACGCAAGTCCGGAACGACAAAGCAACGACGATGACGACGATGTCTCCAGTCATCTGCCGCGTACACACAACCTTCTTCCCTCCATGACGTCTAGAGCGTATTCTCGCTTGTTTTCGTGCGACCGCGGCAAACGCCGACGAACGGTCCAACAATCGCTCGTACGTGACACCGAGATGCCAACGTAAGCAGTCTTAAGGTTACGTGAACGACCCTCAGCCAGGCGTGGTCCAGGAATTGTATCCGTGGACCGCAATGTGCGTTCGAAATGTCGATGTTCATGTGTCCTGCAGTTCACACGTTGACGCGCAATTAGCTGCGTTCTTCATCGACCCACGAGCCAAGTGATCCACCGTTCAGGGTTGTATTTTAATATTCTGTGTTCATGTATATATATATATCATACTCGTATATAGTTCTCGGGTTCGGAAGAATCCGAGACCCGCGCCTCCAACTAGCACACGGTCGATGGAGGTTCGGGCGTCGC